>NC_041360.1:2980175-3052675 GCF_900634415.1 Cottoperca gobio
TTGAATATAAGTAAACAATAACTTATTAATATACTAAGTGACCATTTCTTACTTAACTATTGCAATAGGTTTCTTAAAATTCAACATGCCTACAGAGTTGTGTGTTGAACACAATCTGCTTAAAAAATGTGAAATGGCACTTTTCATATAATTGTTCATTAATTCTCACAGTTATTCGACCAATATAAAAAGAAAAAAAACTGGGCATCCTTTCTCCGAAAAGGTTTTGGAGGATACATTATTTCTGCGTGCGTTATGATCAGTGTCAACGTTGAGTGTTGCATTGTTGAAGTGCACAGAGGTTGTAGGGAGGTGTTCAAGGTTCGGCTACAAAAACACTTTGGTTTGGTTAATAATTAAGAAACTAACTTGGAGCATGTGCTGAAATGACTGATGCTGTCCTTCTGTCTCATGTCTACATCTTGTTGATACATCCAATATGAACATTTGGTGACTTTTGGTGAAAATGAATCTGCTGTTGCACATTAGTTGTACAGAAAGTCATCTTTAGGAGAATGTGTTGCTCCTGGAGGAGACTAAAGTTTGTATTCACTCTGAGCATTTAATTATATGTATATGGTGAAATCCATAAATGATGAAATAGAAAGTGCTTTAAACTAAGTGTTGGTTACAAATGTTAGCCTTCATATAACAAAGTGAAATCTTGGGGTTTAGGTTAATGCATCTGGTAAGGGCAGGTTGTCCCTGTTGAGCAGGTTCAGAGAGTGAACTCGTGGGCGTAACCCTGGACAGTATCGTTGTTCAATGCTTATTGAAATGACTCCGTAACAATGGGAGAGGTGACTGGTGCCTTGGTGTGTCGGAAGTTAAAGTTTTATGTTCTTATGTTCATTGTTCTCACCAAAAACACATTATGTGCAGTTAGTTTCCTGCCCTTTGATATTGCATTTCTTTGTGTCTTGGAGTGTTTTCCTTGACGTCAATTGTGTATCGATCCATAGCTCAGCACCCATACACATATCTTCTCTGACAACTCCAAAGCTGTTTCAAATATATAATACTGTATGTGTGTAAGTATTATATATAATTGCTCTTGTATTATGTATTCTGGATAGCCATATGTTTATTGTCTGCAACTCATTATCATTGCTTGCATCATATTTGTATATATATATATAAAAAAAAAGATCTGTTTTCATTGTCAGAGACCAAATGGTTGTAAATGTTGCGTATGGACTGCCTTCTCTCTGTCTGTCTCCATCCATTCCTATCATTGTCCCTGTCTCCCTCCTTATATGTGTCCTCTTCAGGCCCTGAGAGACCTCACCACGCAATATCCTGGAAAGATCACTCTAATCAAACTAGGTAAACACTACACGTCCTCTTGTATCTGTGTTAATACTAACGGTCACAGTAATGTAACTACAGAGTAGCGTAGAGCTGCAGTAGGAAATCACAAAACCAGTTCAGCAGTGTCAGCAGTAAATATGCAGCTGCTAATGACATGTCATTAGAGCAGCACTGTACAAATAAAGAGTGAATGGATAAGTTTAGTTAAGTGAAGTTAAGATGCGTTGAGATGAGACAAGACAAATTAAGATAAGTTAAGTTAAGATATATTTGATAATCAAGTACCTCTGCAGGTGCATTTGTGTAAGTGTATGTGTTTCTGCAGACATGTCAGATGAGGATAGTATCTCAGCTGCTGTCCAGGCTGTGAGCGAGCAGATCGGGGCTGGTGGGTTGAACCTCCTCATCAACAACGCTGCTATTAACAAACCGGACATACCAGCACCGTTATCTGCCACCGGGAAAAGGGACATGATGGACGTGTACGAAACAAATGTGGTCGGACCATTTCTCATCGCAAAGGTTGGTTTGTCTTACTCTTCTCTGTGCTCGTAGTGTGCATACACACAGACCCAAACACATGCAGGCACAGGTAAACAGATGTGAGCATTATGTGATGACGAAAAGCGGTAAATGCTACATTGTTTGCGAAGAAGGAAAACACCTACACGCATGTCATCATAATGTATCTACGTCACTGCTGAGGTGTCACTGAACACATAGAAAACAATTGAAGAAATATAAAATAAAAACAGATGGTGGTCAGTTATCAACCGGCTGCAGCACAGCTGAGAAAATACCCAAAATATGAAATAATGTGTGCAAATAAAGATATACATGGTATGTAAATTAAGCAGGTAAATACAGATGGTATGAACACAAGCAGTTGTAATGCGTCGTGCAGACACACACTCTATGTCACCTCTCTCTCTCTTCAGATGCTTCTCCCACTCCTCCAGAGAGCTGCAGAGATCAACTCACCTGCAAAGGGTATTGAAGCGGAAACAGCTTAGATCACTTTGATTTTTACACAAACACACATGCATGTACAAAAATGAGCAAGTATTTATATCACAGACCAGACCTTATAGTTATTATTGTCATTATCATTATTATTCTCTAGTCTCTTTGTCTCTCTCTGTGTCTCAGGTGATAAAATGTCCTGCAGGAGGTCGGCCATCATCAACATCTCCACGCTCGTCTCATCCATAGAGAAATGTCCAGAAACCTTTGATATTGCACAGATGTACCCTTATAGGACCAGCAAGGTACCATTTGACATCTACAAAATCTAAATGTGATGTTTAAAATACAACAATTTAAAACAATATCACTTAATCCCAATTTGTATCTTTTAAATCTGGATGAATTATTTCTGGAAGACTAAACTCTTTCATTTGGATTCATGAGTCAGGATCATTCTGACACAGAAGTCCCCAGAAGGTCAAAGAGACAAAGTTCAGGATAATCCAGTTCCCTCGGTGGCACTATTTTACAGCATCTAGTTTTTAATCATAACATGAGGAAAAAGACAGTACTGTTGCACAATGTTGGTAAATACATCACATACTGGGTGTGGAGGGAAATATGTTATTGACATCCCTACACACAGGTGTGTTCTTTACCTTTCTGGCATCTCCCTGACTCTCCCGTTAGTTCTGTTGCACCTGTTCAGCAGGACAAGCCGCAGTCTGGTTACCGGCCAAAACCTCCAGCCTGAGCAGAACTGTAATGAGCTACAATAAGTTCAGAGCCTTCACAGTTGTAACAGTGTCTGCCAATGTTTATTATGAGTTGTATGGGACAGAGGATCCTGATGCAGTAGGGAGTCTGTCCTGGGTGCATTACTGCTCTCCAGCTGCACACCCACAGCATTGATTAGTATGCTGTAGGTGTTCAGCTGTGTACCTTTCTGACAATAGCATTTCAATGATTCAGTTCAAATGTTTGTGGATGGCTTCAGAAACATCTCTCCTTGTAATTACGCTAAAAGAATATTATGTTTATTATTGAAAATGCTGAATTTTTGTACGATAAAGCTTCTGTTCTTTCTGCTATTGGTCACCAGACAGCATTGAATATGTTGACCCGCTGTCAAGCTGAGGACTTCAAGAGACACAACATTCTGGTCACAGCAATCCACCCTGGCTGGGTCCGCACTGAGATGGGAGGAGAACAGGTGAGCTGATGCAGAGTTACAGAGAAGTACTGCACATCACATTGCAACACACATTTATCTGATGCTTGTAGTTACTTTGGACATTCATATTTTACAAACCCAGCATACTATCTGTTTATAAAAAGCATGGTACATTTTTGTAGATTAAACTACTCAGCAGTATATAGAGTACACTCACCACTTTAGTCCAGACTGAAATATCTCTACTACTGATTGCCATGAAAGTTTGCACAGACATGCATGGTTCCCAGAGGAAGAAGCCTGATGGCTGTAATGATCTAAATGAGTGAGAGGAGTGAATGGCAGAGTATATGAGAAATAAACAACAGGCCTAAGCATTAAAAAGAATAGTCTTCCTGACTGAACTTACGCTAGAGCTTCATAAAGAGAAAGGCACATGCTAACGTTCTGAAGGAATCGCTGACTCTCCCTTTAACAGCAGCAGTGCAATAATCTCAAAGATCTCCGGCTGCAATGTTGTTTTAGAAACAAAAACAAAAGTTTGCTAAACTAAAATTCAACCAATACTCATGTGTGTTTATACTGTTGATTGTGTAAATCTTACAGTTGCAGGTAAAAAAAACATTTTTAATTTAGATTTTCTTGGCGAGCCCCGTGATAGGCGTGATACTCAGTTCCACACTGATGCCCCTGCCCTGTAATAATGCAGCTGTTTATCCTTCATTTCTCTTGACTTTCTTCTTTCTTGTAATCGTTTGTCTCGTCTCCCCCAGGCTCCTTTGACCACCCACGACAGTGTTCATGGCATGCTCTATGTGATGCCATTTCTCAGCAACAAAGACTGTGGGATTCTTCTGGACTGGCAGGGCAACAGAATTCCCTGGTAGCAAGTCACAAATAATATTAGGATCATGTAAACAGGGAGCGCAATACTAATACACATGTGCTGTTCATTCACACAATGTAGCTTCTATTTTGAGATGACAACATTTCTATAGTTTACGGACATCTGCCTAACTTTCTAACAATGTGGATGCTGCGTTTTTCACAGTATGATGGAGTGAAAATCTACTTTTATCTGTCTGAAATAAAGTCAACTGAATTGAATTGTGTTCAGCAGTGCAGACTTGTGTAGACGTGTTCCAGTCACACCATCGTTCACTGACATCAGATTCAATCACCTTCTTTACATCTGAATTTTTCTTTGGCTAATACTACTCACTAGAGCCCACCTGTGGAAATGACTCTGTAATCATTAAAGCTCCACCTTCATACTGTATACTCCCTCTATTTGTGACACAAAGTGTTAGCATGCTTTTTCTTAAATTCACAATGGCATCAGCATACCTTTCGCTTAATAAAATTATGATCTACTGTCATTTTGATGAATATCCTATTTATTTGTATTTTTTTTTTGTCCTGTAATGATATGTGATTCAAAGGTTCAGTTGTGCAGGCCTGTCTAACTATCAGCAGACCCCAGCGTCCCATTCACTTCCACGAAGACGGGGAAATCGCTAGAGATAGGAAAGAAAAGAGAACGTTGAAATTGAAGAGGCTGAGATATCCTGACTTTGAGTCTGCAGTATAGGTCAAGCTCCAAAACACTGGAGCCCACATTTCTAATGTCGCAGATTGTAATGCAAGCTTTCTGCTGAACATCTGTAGTCCCAAAGCACAAGCATCAAGTGATGTCAATGTCAAGTGATGTCCTATGGATCAAATGACTGTGAGTATTGTGAAAGGGTTTTTTTTATAGATCATTTCACAGTTTCACATTATTTCCTGTTATAGCGTAGGCCTATGTAAATACTGTCAGCTGATAGGAAGTAGTCATGGACCCAAGCAGTTGCCTAGAAACACAATCCTGTTGAAACGGTCGACAGTGACAAACAAACAGATCAGCAACTCTGCACTTCCCCTCAGCTGTGCAGAGCTGCTCAGCCTCTCAGCAGCTCCGTTAGAGACCAGCTGGAGAACAGAGTGGAGCATTTAGCAGATAAAGAGACAGATGGAGTGTTTCCACTGCATGGTACGGCTCTACTCGACTCCCCCTTTCTTTGGTTTTCCATTAGGAAACGTTGTGGACATGGTACCTGGTACATGGTACTTTTTTAGTACCACCTCAGCAGAGGTACCAAGCAAGCTGAGCAGATACTAAAAGGTGGAGTTAAAACACTGCAGACCACTGATTGGTCAGAGAGAATCGTCATTTCTTCAGGACATTCTACACAATCCCAGCTAAAGCTGATCACCCACCTACACTGAGGGGGTACTATCTTCTTCTTCTTCTTCTTCTTCTTCTTCTTCTTCTTCTTCTTCTTCTTCTTCTTCTTCTTCTTATTATTATTATTATTATTATTATTATTATTATTATTATTATTCTTATTATTATTATGTGAGTTTTATTGGCGATTGGCAACCATTGATTTGGTGCATTACCGCCACCTACTGGACTGGAGTGTGGAGCAGTAGCTTGGCAGGATAAAAAAAAATCCTATACTTTCTCCGATGTCTTTACGAGCAAATTCCCCAATATAATTAAATTAATCCTGACATTAATTTCCGTTGTTCTTCGTCATACCTGTTGCAGTCTATTAGTACATGTTTGGCAGTTTCTGGTTTATTGCAGTGTGTGCATAGTCCAGTGGGGTGTTTGCTTTAGTCCTATCATGACTCTGGATTTGTTTTCCTGTTTTATTTTGAAATGTTCTCTTCCCCTTGTGTCATGTCTTGTATTACTTCCTGCCCTTGTGTTTTTGCCTTTCTCTCCCAGCTCAGTTGATCAGCATTCTGCATTCTGCATTCTGCTGATCAACTGAGCGCATTTGCCGACTTTGCTGCTCAGAAATTAAAATTGAACTGCTCAGCAATCCGTTTGCAGTTGACTTAAATATGTTCCATATCTTTTTGCACTTTATGTGTACCCTGTTCAATAAATGTGGACCGTGTTTGGCCCTCGACGTAGTCCCAGTTTTTAATGTTGGCCCTCTCTGTCGATAATGTTAGTTCATGGTTTAAATGTTTTAAGTTAAAATTCTGGCATATCTTACACATTCAACCTTTAAGCTTGAAAGTGCTGCCAAGCCATCAGAAGCTATTAAGACACTGAGTTGGTTATTTTCTTCCACCCATTGCAATGCTAACCATATCCCGAGTTGTTCCCTTACCAGTTTAGGTTGGCATAATGAATCTCAACGGAGGTATAGCTGATGATGGAACGGTGGGATTTACATCACACAGACCTACATTTTGTGCCTTGGTATTCCCTATCCACCCAAAACTGTAAAATGTAGACTCAAACACTGCCCTGCACATGCTTTGAATATTCCGTCCCCACTTTAACTTCTATTGTCCACCCAAACAGGAAATCTGAAGTTATACCTCATTCACACCTCATTTATTAAGTTTAATAAGGAGTCCCTCTTTCCATGACATGTCATAAGCTTTTAAAAACATCAAGGAAACATATTATGCCTGTATCCCATATCATGTTAAACCTTAATACTGCTTCAAGTGCCCCGTCTTTCATATGAGCTGTAACAGATATGATCTTTCCCTGTGTGCGTTAGAAAGGGTTCTCCTTAATTCAAACTAAATGGTGAATCTAGTTCTTCTCTTGATGCAGCCCTTGTCTCTGTAACTCGTGGGTTTTGTGCAGGGGGATATCTCTACACTGCTTAGCTTTTAAAGGTACATTTAGTGTCTTTACTGTGTGTTCTGCCTTCTCTACATTAATAACTACATGTATATTGCTGCTGCTCAGCGCTGGTATATCAAAATGTTTTTCTTCATACCTTATTTTCCTTCTCATTCACTATACGTCCGACAGCTGAGTTTCTCTCCCATTTTTATTTCAGTATTGTCTCCAGAATGTAGGTTTTGCTGATGTAATTGTTTTCAATACGGTTTCCTGTGCTCTTTTGTCTAAATGCTCTATTTCTCCTTTTGATTGCTTCTCTACAGTTATCATCCCGTCATGGCACAGTCTTTCGTTTGCCTCCAGCACTCTGTAATAGTTTCTCCTGCTGTCTGTATCATGGCTGTGACCAACTTTTTATTAATTTCCTCCAGATTTGTTATATCCTCTCCTATTAGCTCTGCACACCTAACTTAACTTAACACTTGGAGTGCATCAGCTATACTCAACTTCCATCTTGTTGTATCTCTATTCCAATATACTATTGGGTTGTGATCACTGCGTACTGTTGACCGGTTTACAACTTCCCTAACACCTGCAGTTACAGTGGATGTGAGTGTCACATCAATATCTCTTTCTGTTACACTTATCATCCATATACTCCCCTATTACGGACCACTTTGCATCCGTATTACCCCCCCACAAAGTAATGTGCACATTAAAATCACCGCACCATATTATTTTACCTTGTGTCGATCCACTTGCATCATTCAATACATGAGAGCTTAGTCTATTACAAGTATTATAGTCCTTTACTATCCCGAAGCTGTTCTTTCCTGGCCATACTTTGATTACAATTGATTCTTGTTCCTTACCTTTATTAATTAAATAATAACTCTATAGTACACAATCCCATGACTTCTACTATGTGCCTTGTATGCATATTACATGATGAATTTGCATCAAACCTTTTTGAATTCTTGTCCATTGGCAATAAGGCTTCTTGCGTTCCTCTGCAGAATGTCCTGAAGAGCCTCCACCGCGTGCCGCGAGTTAGATGTGCCTTCACTTAACATTTCTTGCGCTGCTTCCCAGCTTAGTCCTTTGATTCCAAGATATTTTTCAGCTGATTTTCCTATGACCTTGATCTTTTCAGTCTTCTTGTTCGTCTGTGTTGAGCAATTTATCACACTCTAGCCCACAATTAGCATATTTTTTCTTTACAGCAACCTTGTCACATCCCCCACAGGCTCTGCTGCTGCTCTCTGCTCCCACTGATAGAGAGGCATCTGTCTGCTTGGATACTTTCTTCACTGCTTCAGAGTGTGAAATCCCCTGGGAGACGTTAACTCGCTGCACCTCTGCTGCTTTCTTGCTGATTTCACACCCTCGATAGGCTGAAATATGTTCTCTTCCACAGTTGCAGCACTTTAGCTTAGCTCCCTATTTGCATTTCTCATACTCATGCCGTCTGCACACCTACCCCACCTCTGCTTGTCTTTGCACTTTGCTGCTACTTGGCCATATTTTTGACACTTGAAGATTCTCAGAGGTGGAGGAATATATGGCCTAACCTCACAACTCATGTATCCTATATATACTTTGCATGGTAATCTAGGCTCATCGAATTTGATCATGACAGACAGGCTGTCACACTTCACTCCGTATCTGGTAGTTTTCAGACGTTTTACTTCGTGCACTTTGCAGCTTCCATATTATCTTTAATTTGATCAACTGACACAACTGTAGGTATTCCAGAAACGACTCCTCTGGTAAACTTCCCATCATCGAGCAGTGAACGCTGCACTTTCTTATCATCTATCTTATTCAGTCATATGGCTTTCCCTTGTTGTGCACTATCCCTAGAGAAAATCAGAAATTATCCATTTGGTCATATTTTAGCATTCTTAACCTCACCCAGCGATCTGTTTATTGATTTTGTTAGCTGAACTGGGTTCCACTCACCACACGATGCACCGTCTTGAGAAAGTTTAATGATCACTTTATACTCTCTGCTGTTTCTGTTACACCTTACTTACCATTTCCCCCACGCTGAGGGTTTCATTATGCTGTTGCTTCCCCCCCCCCCGTTTTTTTATTATTATTTGGTCGTCGGTGTACAATATTCCAAACTTGTAAGTGTACGGAAGCCATGTGCTGTAAGATGTTGATGCTTTTGTTTTGTACTATGCTGTATGTAGGATTTGTATCTTCTGGGGAACTGCAGGACGGAGTCCAGAACAAATCTCCCTACAGGGACACTAAAGTGTACTGTGTCTTGTACTCTGAATGGGAGATCATGCAGCTCCGTGTCCGCTCCATGTATGAGTAGGCAACAGTTTGCCAACACTTTTGCTACAAGAACTTTATAAGGCTAAAATATTTCCAACACGTGGGTTTTAGCTTGTTGTGGAGTTCATTATTTGTATAAAGAATCTCCCTGAAATCTGTCCTACCTCTGTAGTCTGACTTACTTGCTAAACAGGGTATTAATAGCTGGTTGTAGGTCTAATATGTTAACTTTGTTCCAGAATATTACTTTGCCAAATACTGATTTCAGTAATTACAGTGCAAGCTCATAGTAAAATACAGTTTTAGCACTGGTGGTGAAATATTTGAACTGCCAGAGGTTTTCCACTTCTGTTTGGTTAGATTCTTTTTGTTTTGACAGTGGGTATTAACGTTTCTGTTCACCTTTGTTTTCAAAAAATGAAATACAATTTGTAATAATCCGGAGTTTTCTACATGGTCTGTATTTAATGTAAAACGTCCACTGTTACCAACCACATCTCACCAAAAACATTCCAGGTCATAATTCTTTTAATCCCGAGATGTCGCTGCTCAGCATTGAGACGCAGGTTTCTAGGAGTCCTCAGATGGTCTTTAGGTTAAGAAACTAAGATACCTGTGCAAAAACAACGTATTCAGGTGATTCTAGTTCACCAATGATTTACATTTCATCATCATTTTTGAATTTCTAAAAGAAACCACCATATCACAGTGTCAGAGAAAAGAAGAAAAGCAGGTTTAATTTAATTTCTAGTTTTTAACCTTTTACACTCCCTTTCTCTAATACATGCCTCTTACAAAACAACCTACATATAGTTTTCCAAAAAAGCAACTGAGAGGGCACTGAATCACCTTTAATACCTGCAGCAGTCGACCTGTACAGTTATGTGGACATCAGTGTTGCCTGCACTGGTGGATTGAAATCAGTGTGGAAACATACTGACACACAGGCAGCATGGCAACATGTACAAGTGTCAGTTTAAAGATGGCTGTGTGCTCCAGTGCTTTTTGGAACGTGTGCCTTTGTCAGGGATGGAGAAGAGCATAGATGTACTACAACATACAGTCATACATATCATCTGGAATTTACACGTCCATAACAATAATGATACAAGGATCAAGAATCAGAGGCAGAATTATACGGTATAGCAATAATAATAACAATTATTGATATTGTCTAAAAACTACACTTATGTTTTCATCTTTTCTTTCTTCAAAAAAAAAAAAAAGAACCATATATTTATATTTATATACTGGAAGTTATTTTGTCCTTTTTCTTTCTGGTTTTCTGACTAAATAGGTAACTTAAATATTTACAATGATTATTTTACAACCATTGGCCCAGCCCACTGAAGATAAAACATTCCTTTGAGTTTGTCTAGAATAAAAAGGAGGGATGAGGGAAGAATGGTCCCAGTGAAAGGTGAGGTAGGGAGGGAGCAGAGGATGGATGTGGGGTCTCCACCCTCACACTGGAGGGGCTCCACAGGGCTCCAGGTCCTCCTACCCCGAGCTGCAGGGGTGTACAGGGTTGTCCATCCCATTGATACAGGGATACTGCCCCATGTTCCTGGGACATCTCAGTCTGTGCCACTGTTGAGTGTCTCTCTCCCTACATCACCAGCAGCTGCCCCAGCACCATCCTGAAGTGCTGCGTGCAGCCTGCCAGCTCCCTCACCCTCTCAGTCATCTCTCTGGCTGCTCCAGGGGAAGGATACTGAAGCGCAGCTGTCTTCGTACTGATCACAATGTCTTTGAGTTTTTCGCAGAGCGTGTTGCTGCTCTGGGTCACCCGGGCCCTGACATCAGGAGACTTGGCCTGGCGCGACAGTGTGTCACCAATGAACACCAGCTTGTGCGCGCTGAGGATGACAAACTTGCTGTGCGCCACAAAGATCTTGGGTGGTTGGTTGGAGTTGACGGCGGTGAAGAAGGCGTCTATGGCGTTGGTCACCGTGGTGACGTTCTGCTCACATTGCTCCTGGTAGAAGAGGAGGAGCTGCCGGTCGCCATGGCACAGCTTGGAGGAGGAGGAGGGGCCTCCAGAGCCGTTCTGGGCCTGCTGGTTGGCCGGAGGGTGGAGTGGGGGGCGGGACCCAGCCCGTCATGTCGTTGTTGATTGGCCGGCTGACTTCCTGCTCGAGCCGCTCAAACTGTTTGATCTGGAACGAGAGGAAGAGGAAGGAGACAGTTAATAATTTAATAATAAATATATAATTCTAAAAATCTGTCAAATCTGTTTCAGTAACATTTGATATAAAAAAAATAGTTTGTAATGATTCCAGCGTGTATGTGGAACCTGAAAGGTGTCGCTCATAGTGATAAAAACACAGAATCATTATCACACACAGACACACACACACACACACACACACACACACACACAGACACACAGACACACAGACACACACACACACACACACACACACACACACACACACACACACAGATACACTGACCCACAGAACCACAGAGAGACACACAGACACACATACAGGTACCTGTTGCTGTTCCATTTGTGTCTTGTGTCTGATGATGTTGCCTTTCTCCAGCAGCTGTTTTTGGTTCTTCTCAAATTCTTCCTTCCCCTGACAGACCAACACACAGACAACACAGTTAAAAAAGAAAGAAAACGAGTAATATACAGCCTCTGTCTCCCTCTAGTGGTGACGAACATGAACTGCAATAACTTTGATTTTGAATATCTCAATATCTATGCTTTTTCCGAAAAAACTGGAGGTCAGTCAGCAGCTTTGTGACTTCGTGAGCTCTGTCATTCATATCTAGCAACACTAACAGCCGGACATGCCAAGGCCTGACAAGATAGCTTCGCACCATTTAATAGTAGAAAACAAGTTAGTACTTTCAGATACAGTGCTACACATCATTAAACAAACGACTGTGTTCATTTTCTCAAAAACTATGACTTAAACATTTGTTGAAGATTTTTCCACAACAAAAACAAAATGTGAAAACTATGTGAAGTATGGAGGGCAGCTTAGGGAAGCAGTCTAACACTAACATGTGACCATGTTGGTTTGAACCATGATTTCAGTGTCAGTGACAAGAAACTTCTATCGTTGTGGCACAGCAATAACAGTGTGTGTGTACCTGTAAATGTACATAGTCGTAGTCCTCCATCCAGCCTTCCTCTGTGCTCTCATACGGCCTGTCCACACCTTCCTCTTCCTCTGCAGCGCTAAACTTTGGCGGAGAGGGGAGGGGTCGCGACTGAATGTTCACCTTCTCCCCTCCCTGATAGCTCCCACTCCCTGATCCAGTCATATGACCGCTGTTCTCCCCTGGGATTGGAGGAAGTGGTAGCTGCTGCTGCAGCCGGTTATTCCTTTTGAAGAGCAGCGAGGCGTTTCCGTGGAGAAAAGAGGCAAGCTGCTTGGCGTCGTCGGGGATGCCTCGCGCTGTCATGATTAGTCGATCTAAGTCATCTCCTCCTGGTGGTGGTGCTGAGAGCGCAGTGTGAGACCAAGAAACGGCGTCTAAGCTCTGACTGTGTTGAATCAAACTCTGGAAGACCTCCTCCATCTTCCCCACCTGACGGAACAGCTTGGTCTGCAGAGAGCGGTCTGTGGCCTGGGCGGAGTTAGCCACAGCACCCCGGGCAAATTCGAGGAAGTCCCGGACAGTGGAGCGAACGCGGTCAGCAGCTTGATGAATGGCCGGGAGGTTCCCTTCCAGTTGAGCAGGGCTTCTCCAGTTACCTGTGATGAATGACATCATGAGGGAGACGCTGGACTCAACAGCTTGCTGGAGGCGAGACAGACGCTCCATGGCCTGCTCCAGGTCCAAGATGAGGGGTTTCCCTGGAGCGGAGCCAGGAAGTGAGGAGGAGGTGTCGCGGACTGGGACCATGTCTAAGGAGGAAGCAGAGTGGTTGCTCCTCGTACTTCCTGTGCTCGAGGCAGACAGCCGCTTGAAGGACAAGCTGAGCTCCTCACTGGTGGACTGGGCATCACGCACAACCTGGAAAACAAGCATCACCACTGAAATCACGTGGAGACTATCTGGATTCAGGCAGGATGCAAACAAGCTTAGCTAGCAGTTTCCTGTATTCGTACTAAGCTAGCAGTGTTCATTTCATCAGTTCTAACTATGATGTGAAGTATTTGTTAAATTTTCACAACGAAAACAGAACCTAAATAATAAGTCACTAAAAATGATTTTTGTTAGCACACTATCCAACCTGTGGTGGCACGTCGTAGACGTTGTTCTCTCCCCTCTCTCCTCCTTTCTCCTCTCGTTCCCGAGGAAAGTCATAGACATCCTGGCTGGTGTGACCTCCGGTCCGCAGGCTGGCCGGGATGTCGTAGATATCCTGGTGGGCCTGGCTAACTCCGCCCCTGTCTGTGCGATAATGCTTGTCAGTCAGGATGGGAGGCGGGACATCATACACGTCCTCTGGAATCGGCGGCTCATCGTCGTCATTGAGATTGTTGTGCAGGTACTGGCCGGGAAGGACAGGGACTGGCTTGAGTTTGGCAAAGTGGGGTGGAACATCATAGGTCTCCTCTCTGATTGGCTGAGCATCAGGGACATCTTTACTGACAGACGGGGGGAAGTCATAGACCTGAAGAAATAAATATTACAATATTATATCAAATGTTAAAGGTATAGTCCTCCTAGTCCTCCACTACTCACCGGCTCAAAGAGACAAAAAGGGAGAGAGAGATAGAGCGAGGGAGAGAGCGAGAGAGAGAGAGAGAGAGAGAGAGAGAGAGAGAGAGAGAGAGAGAGAGACGACAGAGAGAGATATAGTAGAAGAGAGACAGAGACAGAGAGGAGAGAGAGAGACAGAGACAGAGAGACAGAGAGACAGAGAGAGAGAGAGAGAGGAGAGAGAGAGAGGAGAGAGAGACAGAGAGAGAGAGAGAGAGAGAGATAGAGAGAGATAGAGAGAGAGAGAGAGAGAGTAGAGAGAAGAGATAGAGAGAGGACAAGAGAGGAGAGAAGAGAGAGTAGAGAGAGAGAGAGATAGATCTAGAGAATAGAGAGAGAAGAGAGAGAGATCTCTCGATCTCTAAAGAGAGCAGAGAGAGATATCTCCTCTGGAGAGAGGGAGAAGGAGACATATTCTATATCTCTTTTCTATTTTAGAGATGATAGAAGAGAGATGAGAGAGAATCAGAGGATCTTTCTATATATATATATAGGATAGACCTATATATATTAGACTATGACGAGATCAATCGCTTGATCCTATCTAATTTATATATTATCTACTAGGCTCCTAGCATAGACGAGATCCTGCGAGACTTCTCTATTAGACTTAGAGAGAGACAGAGAGAGGAGAGAGAGATAGACAGAGAGAGAGAGGAGCTGTGGTACAGAGGGCGTGGTGCTAACAAGAACAAAGCAGTGAATCATAGGAATAAAGTTGTTTTTCTTATTGTATTTTTACACAACCCTGAGGAAAGGTACCAGATTTTGTATTGAATGCAGCCGAAGCGCACGCTTCATCCTGCTGTGGCCTGTCGGTGTGTCACACACCGACAGGCCACAGCAGAGGAAAGAGACGGCAGGAGAAACACTAAAGCACATAAAATACACAATGATGTAACAACCCGAAGCTTTGTATACAAGCTAAAGGTGCGTATGTTTCAGACGCCGAGGGGCGTAAACCTGGGAATTTGACGACCTGGGAATGAGAACGGGCTGCACACCCTGCTTATTGGCTGACGATTACACACCAACATGGGGCCCAAAGGCTCTTTGTTGATGCCCTAAAACGTCCCGAGCACAGCAAAATAAGAAGAAAAGAGAAAATTCAGGCAGAGGCCGCAGGGTCTCTGTACTACCACACACTTAGGTAGTGTAGGTCATCAGTGATGGTTGAGAGGGATTATTTTATTATGTCTATACATTGTGTTTTAGGAAAATGCTAAATATTACACCTTTAAAGCAACCTTCACCACTGATTTATATCATATTTCTTTTTAACATCACAGTAAGGATACAGTATGCCGTAAACACACACATATACAGTACATCTTCTAATTGCCAGTATCAAGCAATTTTATCAAGCTTGTCATACTGCATATCTGTGAAGCACGTACAAACACAAAGCCCTACCGTCTGCTGTGTGTTCTTGTCTGTGCCTGCTGGGGTGTCATATATATCGTGACCACTAGAGGGTCCCTTCACCACCATGGGAGGAGTGTCATACACCTGAACACAGAGAGCAAGACAGGCATAACTAAAACATGCTGTTACACACATCATACTGGACACACACACACACACACACACACACACACACACACACACACACACACACACACACACACACACACACACACACACACACACACACACACACACACACACACACACACACACACACACACTGTATGTGATGAGGTCTATACCCAACACAAGACTCTGTAGGGTTCATTAGTTACATTCAAATGATTTTAATAGCACATAGAATTCAGTTTACTACCTGTTTCACGACCACACCGGACAAATCATTTAAGGGACAATATGGCCAGCGGTATATAATTCCTATTAATCAATTAATTGATCTAATGCAACCTGGACCTGGAAAAGCGGCATAACATGGATAGATGAATAAAAAATAAATTGCATTTAATTCATTTAAGTTCAAGGCAAGAGAAAATGTTTCTGACTTAAATTAAATTCAAGACCTTTTAAAATCTTCAAAGGCTTTTTTAAGGAAACTCAATTCAGTGATTCATTAGTTTTCTGACTCTTTCCTGCAGTAATTGTTCAATATTACACAACTGTATATGTGTTATAGGCAAGGTGAGAGATGTCAATGAGGGTATTATTTGGTACAAAATGTGGTGATAATTTCATCACAACAGAAGCAGCTGCTCTGTCTACACTGCGTAGTCTCTGGGAATGATACTCACAATCTGCTCTCATAACTTCCTCCAGTTGTTGCTGATTTTGAGCTCTTGTGAGAGGGTGCTTATCAACAGTTTCTGGCTGACAGGATTCAGGATTCAGGACACAGCCATATCTGTGTGTATCGGCTCATATAAAAATAGCTGGTGCAAGTGCACACATTGCTTGAAAGGAGCTAACGAGTCATAAAACAAGGTCTAAAACGGTTGAATGCATTACAAGTACTGCCTTTGTCTCGGGAGAGAGGGAGAGGAAAAGGAAAGTAACACAGTGGAGATGAAGAGGTAAAGAGAAGACGAAGGTAGAAGCGGTGACAAGGAGAAAGAGAAGAGAACGAAGGGGCAGGAAGAGGATGGGAAGAGAAAGACTCAACAAAGGAGAGAAGGAGGAAACTGAAAAAAAGCAATAAAGAAAAAACAAGATAGAAACTAGAAGAAAGTGTACAAAAAGAAAGGAGAGGACAAGACAGAGAAGAGGGGAAGGAAAGGAGGAGCAGAGGGGCAAAGAGCTGTCCCAGGAATGTGAACCGGTGTGCTTTTGGTCACATGACCACCTCTCTATGAGAGAGTAAGCTGTTTGAGTAAGTGTTCATCTATTAACACACACTGCCTCAATCCTTCCTGTCCTTCAATCAAGCTTACTGTGTCTCTCACACATACTGGAAGGACTTCCTGCCTCTGACCTCTGACACACACACACACACACACACACACACACACACACACACACACACACACACACACACACACACACACACACTGCATGAACATGTCTGCTGTCATAGACATACAATAAGTGTGATGCACTGTGTTCAGAAATAGCTCGCTGTACTGTGATGCTACTGTGTGTGTGAGTGTGTGTGATGACTTGTTATGGTCAGAGCCATCTAGCATGAGCCATCTCCCACACAGCAGACATTTTGATGAAGGGCCTGGTGTTGTGGTGCGTTCATTCTTCACCTTTCAGTTTGCAAAAAAGCCCAGCAGCTACATCTGTTATTACAGCTACACATCTTCCTCCGGCTCTTTCTCGTCTTCCCATCCTTCATTTTTCTCATAATTCATTGTCACATTGTTTTTCTTTTTTCCTTCCTGTGCTCCTCCTCCTCCTGTTCTCCTTCCTTCTCCTCCAGCTCATTTTCTCCTCCTCTTCCTCCTTCTGCGACTTCAGCTCTCATTTTGCTGTGGTTGTATACCAGTGACCTTTCTCTTTTGGCTTGTCAGCATCAAGACTCTCTTCTACGTACAGCTCCCTGTGTGTGTGTGTGTGTGTGTGTGTGTGTGTGTGTGTGTGTGTGTGTGTGTGCGCGCAAAGTGCCTGCTTATTAAGCAAAAACCAATGTGAACAGTATGTGTGGAACTATGCAGGAATACACTGACCTAAGTGTGTGGAATCAAATGTAAAGATCCTAAAGCCCCCCCCACACACGCACTCTTGCACACACAATATATATATAGTATATAGAGCCTGCCTATTGGTTATGAATGACCTTCACTGAAGCTAGATCTAGTATTTAAAGAGGTTGAATATTACATCACATCAAATATTAAAGATGTAGTGTGTATGTTTAGAAGAGGGGTTGTATGAGGTACAGCAGGAAGCTAAGTCCTGCTGTGGACGGGGGCGCATCTACACACTGCTGCAGCTCAATCACTTTATAAGCTCAATCTTTCAATACTACAATGTGGAGAAGTCCCTCTGGCAGTTATGTTCCAATCATACCGATGTGTGATGTTAAAGCAAAGAGACATGTTGCAAAGTAGTGATTTGAGCTCTGTGTTAATATGAAGTGGCTTTATTACTGTACATTATATTACAGTATATAAGGACTGAGAATGTACTTCATGTTTTGCACTCTATGCACAGCATGTTGGATTTAAAACATACACACAATTTTGCATTAAGACATTTGCATATTCAACTGTTATTCAACTGAAAATTGAGCCAAAGAAATGTGTCATCCTGTGAAAGCACACACTGTTTAAATGATTCAGAGCTGTACAGTGTGCAGACCTTCTTTCTGCCCTGTCAGATATGTTTTCCTTGCACCTGACTGTTTTTGCCTAGATATGCAAACACTTGTTCCCACTGTGAAAGCAACAATAATCCAAGATTTAGATGTAAAGCAATCATACTCTCATTAGAATCAGGTCATGTGATATGATACTGATAGATACTCAAACACACACACACAGTCTGACCTGTGTGTTGTACTGCTGGCGGGTGGGCGGCACGTCGTAAATGTCATGATGGGTGGGAGGCTGATGTCTTGGTGGGATGTCGTACTCGTCCTGGTCTGCTTTCACTGTGTCGTACACATACACCTGTCCGACCCGAGTAGGAACTACCACCTGCACATGGAAACACAGAGAGGCGGGTGAGAGTCGCACTACAAACATGAATTTTAAACATTAGAGATATTTGATATTCATATCAGCAAAAACAAAGATTAAACACTTTATCTTACTCCTCTAACATGAGCCTGTGTTAATGTGACTATGGCAACCTGCGAGGATCACAATGCACCACCAAGTCACGGAACTTATTCACCTTTCAATGAGAATGTATTGCTGCTTCTTCACACTGAATGAACAGAGACTGAAGGTTGTTCAGTCTCATTAAAACACGGCGCTCACACACAGGCAATAAAAACAGAGCAGGGGACCTGTCATAGTTGTCGTGGGAACCAGGCTGACCTATTGTGTGCCTGTTTAAACTGAGTATTATATAGTGTGAGTGTAGAGTCAACCAGCCAGCCTGGGAAACCACAACACACACACACACACACACGCACGCACACACGCGCGCACACACACACGCACACACACACACACACACACACACACACACACACACACACACACACACACATTCACGCTCCTTCAAAGACATGAGCTCACGTTTTGACGTTTCTATTTCAGCACATGATTCTTATGTGTACCACGTGCAATATAAGAAGTTGATGGAAAGGGTTAATTAGAGCTGCTGTTGTGTTTTCCCCTCTGCTCTTCATGCTTGTCTTCATGGTCAGCTGCTGAAGGCTAACTGCTTCTATCTCTGAAGCGGGCGCAGAGAGATGAAACTGATTCATCTTCTAATGTGTCTCGGGATAAGAGGGAGAGAACAAATACACAGTATATCAGAGAAACTAAACAAAACCAAAACTAGCTAACAGCTAACAGCTATACATTCTGTGGTATGTGGCATTGGTTTGATTATATGTAGCCGAGCTACAAGAAAAACCCAACCCCCCCTTCTCCCCCTTATACAAAGTACGTTTCACATGAGCGACATCAAAATGAATAGAACAATACAGTATTCTATAAAAAACTGCTGATATAACTCTTATGTAAATGTTTGATTCCAAACAGACCTAACGTCCCGTATCGGTGTGTGGAATCATTGTTTAATCACACCCAGCTCCAGCCTTGATTAATGGAAGCTCTCGGATAATATTTGCTCGGCTCCCCAGCTGTGAGAGGGACGCTGTGTGTGAGACAGACAGAGACAAATGATAAAACCATCCATTTGACAACCTGCCTGTACTAATCTGCCTTCAACTCACCACCTCTCTATTCTCTCTTCCACACCAAGGGACAGTTTTTATTTTCTAGAGGAAAGGTTTCACCACCAGTTGTAATAAGAGCACGGAGGAACTGCATCTAGTTCTTTGTCTTGCTGTCTGTCTAATTCTCAGTCTGCGTCACACAAACGCACTCATGTAAACACACCTTTTCTCACTGTCACAAAGCTTTCAACAGTATCGACGACATTTGACTAAGTGCCAGATGTGTCCTGCAGAGAGAGACACACCCACACACTCACACCACACCCACACACACTTCATCCCCAGCCCTGTGTCAGATTGATAACCCATATTATTGATCTCTGTGTGTGTGCACCCTAGAGGATGGACACACAGTTACACACTAACGCTAAGTGATCTTTGCGTAAGTGTGTGTGTGTGAGAGAGTGTGTGTGTGTGTGTGTGTGTGTGTGTGTGTGTGTGTGTGTGTGTGTGTGTGTGTGTGTGTGTGTGTATGATCTAGTAATAGTAATAGCCTGCTGAGCCATTTAATCCATTTAGGAGATCAGAGCTATGGATCAATGGTTAACACTGGAGAGACATCCTCCTCTTATCATGTGTGTGTGTGGTTAAGTAATGACATCCTTTAATGCCAGCATAACTTCATGCATTTCCGTCATTAACAAACAGAGAAAATGCTAAAACAGAAAAACACACCTTTTCACACCTAATTCAGGTCATTAGAAAGGAAAGGTCACAACAGTGTCTTCTGTCTGGCTTTCCTCTGTGCACTTCCTACAGTCCACCAACATGCATTAGTAGCATTGGGATTGACTGTCTTCGTGTTGATTCTTCAGCTCTGACAAGCTCAACAACACACAGCTCTCAACATTAATGACAGCCAGCCAGCACTCCGCTGGATCAAGTCCCTGAACATCCTGTTTTTTATGTGTCCCCACCAAACTGTGGTGCAGGGACGGCTGTATACTTCCAGATTTACTGACCTACATATCAAGCAAAGAACATTCTCAGTGTCGTGTTCTCAGAATAAATCAGTAGCCTCAGAAAAGCTGCAGCTCCTCTGACCTACCAACAATAAAATGTCTTCACAGTCACACATTTATTTATGAGGATCCAGTGAATTCCTCTACATGCAAATATACACACACACACACACACACACACACACACACACACACACACACACACACACACACACATTGACAGAGGGCCATGTGTGGCACTAGTTGGGATGTTCACTCTTTTGTTCCATTTGTATGATTACGTCAAGCTGAAGTCTTTGTTCAATAGATGACCTTTGCTCCAAGCAATGTCCCTCCTCTTTCCTAGCAGCACCCGCCAGCCTCTCCCTCACTTCCTCTCCTTTTCTTTCTCTCTCTTTCTCTGCTTTATGCCGATGAGAAACCAGGGCGTGGGCTTCAAACAAAAAGCAGGATGAGATCTCCTCCGTGGTATCTGCTGGGAAATACAGCATGTCCTCAAATGAAGCTCAATCTTCCAGCTTCAAAATGACCACTAACCACGAGGAGACAAATAGACTTTCTATACATGCAGCTGCAGCAGAGAAAAAATAAATCTTTACAGCACAGATGTGAAGTTGAAAGAGAAAATGTGGTAAAAATAGAGAGAGGCCTCATTACAGTAGGAGTGGGTGGCTTGTCTGAGTTGTGGACACGGCTGCTTCAGATCCTGTTCCGTACTCAACTCTCGCTGCTCGCTGCTCGCTGCTCGCTGCTCGCTGCTCGCTGCTTGCTGCTCGCTGCTCGGCAGCAGGGCACAAAGGCGTTACCAATCAGAGCCTGCTCATTAGATCGTGTATGTATACAGTCACTGCTGAAAGTATTCGGTAATACTCACACAGTGTTTCCTCAGCATGCACAAGTGGATTATTATTATTATTTTAATTGTTTACATTATATTTAATTGACGTTTTAATTGTTTTTGCCAGCTGTTTAGACATTAACAGCTGTGTACTGAGTAATTTTCAAAGGACAATAAATCTATACTGTTATTCAAGCAGCACACTGACTACTTTAAGTTATATCAAAGTTTCAGTAGGATAATGTTATCCCCTGAAAGGATATAACAGAATATTTGCAAAAATCTAAAGGGTGTACTCACTTTTGAGATATACTGTACGTGTCTAAAAAAGAGAACAGAAACAATACATAAACATCATGTATGAGTACCTATCTCATTTTATATCCATTTATAATTAATTCAGTACACACAGATAAAGCCTGTGCAGGGGAAGATACTGTATGCATACATTAACATACATACAGGGTTGTATACACGCATCATACAGTATCTGTCTACAATGAAACTCTTTTCAGACCTGTGCATTGTATCGTGAATAGTACATTTAACATTTGTTTATTGTTCTTGTAAGATCACAGTGAGTTTGAGACATTTCAAGTCAAACACTATCCCATGGTGTGGTGACCTCTAAGGAGAGAACAAACCAGTGTGCTCGGTTGATGTTCGTCACTGAACATGGTCCCCTCTTGTCTGCTTTGTACCACCGAGCAGCACTGACGCATACAAGAGAGAACATTAAATGTTAAAGAGTTGTCTTACTGAAATAATAAAAAGACAATATTTCTCTCGTGGTATCTAGTCATGCAGATAGTTTAGTTTTATTACATATTTATTATTTAATAACCCTGTTACTCTGGATAATCCACAGAACACACTGCCAACAGTTCTCATTGGGACTGACTGTGGTCTGATGAAAGAAACCTGGACATGCCTCTGAACTGCTGCTGTTTATTCTTTCATTTGTTCTCTATGCTTTAAACATAACACAAACTAAGTGTCATTGGATGGAGACAGAAACCTCAGACAAGGATGTTTAAATAAAACCCAAACTACCAACATCACTAGATACCACTGCAAGTACGTGAACAACACTGTGTTTATTGTTAGGAGGCACCACAGACTGTAGTTCAGACAAGGTTACTGCAGTACATATTTAAAGTCATTGTAACTCCTGTTGAAGCGTCATGACCACAAAGCAGCAACACAAAGACAAAAAAAGGGAAAGAAAGAATGAATGAGAGAGTTGTAGCCACAGCCTGGAAATACCATGCCAGCTATGTGGAGCATGTGGCAACACACACACACACACACACGCACACGCACACACACGCACACGCACACACACACACACACACACACACACACACACACACACACACACACACACACACACCAAGCGGCAGTGCAGGGGTCTTAACAGATTAGTGAACGGGGGGGGGGGAGTACCAACACACTCTACCCCCCACTGAACTGGATTCTAACACCACATGGCATGCCTGGCATGTGTGTGTGTGTGTGTGTGTGTGTTCTGTACATGTGTGCATGCTCAGACTGACTGTCTGGCAATTCTTGCAAAATCCAGATGGACTGGCTCACCTCGAGTCAGAGGACTGTGGTGATGAAAACAGTTTGGATTTATTAGGATGTCGTCATGTTGTTGGTGTTATACCTACAACACATATTATAGACTGCTGAGTTGAAAAGGTAAAAGGTTCAAAAGTCACATTCAACAACAGTCTTCCTTCACCAGAGAGTTTTGTCTTAATGTGAGTTTATCCATCTCCCTCTCAAGAGTCATGACATCCTGTTTGGATGGGCATGCTGGTGTAAGTGTAATAGAATAGAGGGAATATCATTGATTTAGCTGTTCCAACTCTAACTGACAGAGACACACTGTATAAGCTTAAACAAAGCTATTTAGGAATATTACATATAAATGCATCCTTTAACCAGCTGAACAGCACCTGTGAAACAAGGTTTTAGATGTAGCACAAAGCACGATTCTAATGTTAACACAGAAGGTTTCAGATATCCACATCCTGATGACTTACAGGCTGACAGGTTCATGCTCACAGACAAACAAATACACAAAGCAATGACACTGATGAGCAAAACAAAAAATATTCCTACTTCAGCCCTTTGTGTGTGTGTGTGTGTGTGTGTGTGTGTGTGAGTGTGTGTGTGTGTGTGTGTGTGTGTGTGTGTGTGAGAGCATGGTCATGTCTACAGATATGTGTGGGAGTGTGCCAGACAGCCGTGTTGACTTCATTAGTCTCCAGTTAATCTCTCAGCATGTGGTGCAGAATGTAGACTCACAAACTGACAGTTAATGCACGCACACGCACACACACACACACACACACACACACACACACACACACACACACACAGATGAATATCATCAGAAGTGACTGTTTTTATGCCAAAGGAACTGGATTATTAACAAATTCCACTTTTCCTTCCATCAAAATATTCATCATATTAAATCTATTATTAGCCTTTTTCAGAGATGGAATAGGAAATAGGTTTCGTCTATCTGTGGAAGTGATGGCTTTACATTAATCTGACGGCTATTTAAAGGTGAAGAATGGCCATTTTCCCACATGTTATTCCCAATGGTCTAAGACGGTCTAAAATATAAGTAAACATGGACAACTCTCTCCCAAATCCAAAATTAGAGCGCTTGAACTCAAATTTGTGACGTGGAACTGCTCCATAGACAATGATTTGTGATAGATGTTAAAGATGACACTGAGAGTTCTGAGTATATGGGGACATTTTCTATTTCAGAACTGACAACACTGCAAGAGAATAAAGCTCATTTAGTAATAAGAAAACCAAATCAGTCTCCCATGCATTGTGTATGGAGCAGCTCCAGACCTGATACTAACTTCTGTGGTTTCTGGCTTTGAGAGAGAAGCTCATGTTCAACAATATCGATTCAACTTTTCTTAGGAAATGGAAATAACATGTGGGAATCCTTCATTTAGGTGGTGTTGACCTTTAACATGCTGGTGTCATGTCTGAAGCACATGAGTCCCTTTTGCGTAAAAGTCACAACGACAATGTTACAAGGTCGGACCTGAAACATTTCTGTATCACTTTCAACACAACACACGTCTGCCCTGAATGCCATCAGATACTGGCTGCAGCAGCACGAGGTGAAACAATCACGGAGAGAAATGTGGCTGTCGTTACCACACCACCTTATAATAAATGCAATGATATACACAACGCTGTGAAAGTGCTGTGAAGTTGTTGAAGTGATTCTTCTCAGATCCTGCTCAGTAATAATCTGAGTTGAACAATTTAACATGCTGTAAGAGAATATAATTTCACTCTCTAATCATGTTAAATATAAATCAGGCAGCAGACCTCTTTAATAATGTTAAATGAGGAGTGATGTGAAAGTGTTTCAGTGAGGCGGGGACGAGCGTTACTGGGACTCATGATGGTCAGTAAGTCTTCAACTGCAACACAAGTTTTAAAATCCATCAGTGATGGAGCCTTTGGGAAAACAGAAAACTCTGCTCTTTCTCAAGATCAGAGCAGTTTCTCACATGCTGCATGGAATGACTTCTGCAATTTCCCGGCCAGTATTTGAGAATCTAGTCGGCTCCAGTGCACTTCTCATAGGAAATTAATGTAATATTTTAGGGACTGTTTGATTTATATATTAGTTCATTCTCCTTGCTTTTATTATCGGCTCAGTGTGTGTCCTGTGTGTTCTCCATCTGTGTGCTAACACACTTGTTAAACAGGACACTTACTCTGAGCACAGCGAACCACCCTTAAACTAGTTTAAACTAGAGGCCTGACAACTCCACACACACACACACACACACACACACACACACACACACACACACACACACACACACACACACACACTCACACACACTCACTGGAGTCCTGCTGCTTTACATACTGGCTGTACACACATGCACAGGTATAAATAAAACCTTAAAGGAATAAACTTATATATTCAAAACCCTACTCACTGGAGTATATAATGCGGCTGTGTGTGTGTGTGTGTGTGTGTGTGTGTGTGTGTGTGTGTGTGTGTGTGAGTGTGTGTGTGTGTGTGAGAGAGTGTTAAGCTTGGAGTCGCTCTGACACGTGGCTGCTGACACACCCTTCCAAATTTCAATGCCTTTGATGACAGCTGTGTCAGCTGACAATACTTCTTGACCTCCACACACACACACACACACACACACACACACACACACACACACACACACACACACACACACACACACACACACACACACACACACACACACCACACACACACATTATTGCAATGGATTCTGTACCCAGCCCGCTGTCATAATTAAGCATTTATTTAAAATATACATTTCTTCTTTTCAATATCTTAACTTTAAAGACCGTTTATCAGCTTTTCCAGACCTTTTAAAAAACGGCAAGTTAATGACATTTTGTAACAGTATGTTCATGTTCTGTCAATTCATGAATGAAAAACAATTTCAGTCCAGACAGCAGCCAGGCTGTGGAGAGTTCACATCCACTTGTGATTCCACGCTCTCTTTGTTGCTTACTGCTGTATTTTGCAGTATTTTGCTGGCATGTGTCAGTTTGGAAGTCCCCTCACATTATCCCTGTTACCCCCTGTTACCCCCTCTGTTGGTCTGAGCAGGCTGCAGACCGTCACGTGTCTCATATTTGTACGTCTGGAAAGACGAAAGACTGCATGAACATATTACAAAGGAACATTTGGTGTGTAAAGCCGAGCTGGAGCCTTCCTCAGCAGCTGAGACTCTGCAGCTGGAGCTCCCTCTGCCTCTCTGCTCACTTCCTCCACCATCCTCTCTCCATGTTGAAACAAACACTGCAGTTTTCATCACTCTTAAATTACTGCTCATCTGTGTGGATGTGTGAGTGAGAGAGAGTGTGTAGTCTTCCCTCAGCAGGAACTCCTTATTTCGTAATGAGTAACTGGCAGGAGGGAAGTGTGTGTCTTTTGAGTTGTGTGTGTGTGTGTGTGTGTGTGTGTGTGTGTGTGTGTGTGTGTGTGTGTGTGTGTTTGTAGAGCAGGAGGCAAGGGGAGGTAAGTGAGCATAAGAGCAACTCATTACAATGAAGGGCATTGGCAAGGTAAATACATAAAGCATGTGACGCGGCGGATTAATCCACATTTGGTTCTCTAGTGAGTGTCTGTGGCAACAGGACGGTGTGTGTGTGGGATTGAGTGAGAATAAAGTACAGTGTGTGTGTGTGTTCATGGTAATGAAGCAACATGTCACTCAGTGCAACAATGAGGCTCATTGATGAGTTTTTAACAACAATGTAGCTCTATGGCTCAGAGGAAGAAGATATATCAGGCTGTGATACACACACAGTACTTGTTAGGGAATACATTCAGTGATGGTTTGAGCATTTTATGAGATTTGATGACAATAAGAAACATTTCTGGGGCCCCTTTGTTCCAATAATGAAATATAATCTTAACACTACACACTACAGTGTGCCTTCAGTTTGTTGTTGCTCTCCTGTTTCAACATGACAATGCCTCCGAGCACAAAAGCAGCCGCATAAAGAAATGCTTTGCTCAGTTTGCTGTGGAAGAACTTAACCTCATCTCATCCAGCAGCTTTGGGAAGAACAGACCTGATCACCAACATCAGTGCTGGACCTCACTAATGCTCTCGTGTCAGAATGAGAATAAATCCCTGCAACAGGTTCAACATCTGCTGGAAAGCCTGACACCAGAGGAGGCTGCTTTAGCAGCACATTATTGTCCACTGTTTTGGAATGACATGTTTAGCCATCACATATGGCAGCAATGTTCGACACATTTGTCCACGCTGTGTGCAATAAAAATGGAGCCTTTAATTCCATACCAAAATAAAAAGAGACCTGAGGCTGCATGGAAGGTAGAACAACACATTAAATCATTACGACACTATACATTGTTCCTGTAAGAGTATCCTCCCTCTCTGTGGGTACATAAAGCATCTGCTGTGAACATCTGACATGTGACAGTTACGTCACCGTAAAGACTGTAGTGACGCTGCATAGGTAAACTTATACTCATCTCTGGGACACAACCCTGCTTCTCCCTCTCTCTGGTGAATTCCTGACGACATGTGGACCCAGGTATGACTTCACTGTTACATGTGCAGTAACTCCTTTCTGAGTTAACTAGGTTGACACTATTAGACCAATGTGGAACAACATCTAGCCTCTACAAACAACACCAAGTCTCATGTAGTGGCTGCTCCAGGCTGTAATTAGCATGATATCCTACAATATGAACATGTTGGATTCTTACATCTCTGTCAGAAGTGGGGAGGAAACTAAGAGGCAAAGAATCACAGAACTCTGAAGGGTTCCTCCTCCAGGGAGCATGATCTCAGGAGATGTCGAAGCATTACGTCATGGAACATCTTTCTGTGGGATGTTTATTGAGCTACTTTATCATCCCTCTTTTAATTTTGGCCCTATTATGGCACACTTTAGATGTGAAGCAGAGGATAACCATGTTGATCTGCAATACTGTCCACTGCAGCAGAGGAGCCCAGCCCCGATGGTGTCATCACTCAACACAGTAAACAACACATGCAACTAGAGAGAAAGCTCCACAGTTTTAAATATCTTGCTGTGTATAATCAGGAATGACTGAATCGGGATCTGCCCACGACTGACCTTATTAAGCAGATCTGGTCAGGGTGTTGGCCCTGATTGCAATATTTATCAATCCAAGCTCGACCCCAGATACACGCAGATTTTAGGGCTCAGCCCGAGAGGTCTACTGTCCCTAG
Organism: Cottoperca gobio; assembly: GCF_900634415.1. Taxonomy (NCBI): domain Eukaryota; kingdom Metazoa; phylum Chordata; class Actinopteri; order Perciformes; family Bovichtidae; genus Cottoperca; species Cottoperca gobio. The sequence continues at coordinate 3,008,594 of NC_041360.1, forward strand.
ATGTGCCCGTGGTTCTGGAGTCGGTATCGGCAGCGGTGCTTTTGTCAGTGGTGCTATTGTTTGACAAAGATTGTCCTCACAAGACAGTATGGACACAGTAACCAGTGAGCTGTTAAATGCAGAGCTGCAGACAACACATCCTCAACCTAAACACCTTTAACCATGCCATGCTGTGCTACACAAAAGGGATTCGTGCTGTGCACATTACAACATCTAATTGCAGTTGCTCATCAGATGGCTCATCGTGCATGTCTTAGCTCGATGGAAAAAAACTGCATCTATCTTCTATTCATATATAGCTGTTCTAAAAAAGGCCTTGTCAACATTGTCTGAGAGAACACATATCTGCTTTAGTGTCCCATGATGCTGTTGTAAAGAAATGTTCCCACACACATACAGTTTGTAGAGAAACATTGAACTATTTTAGGAAGTGCAGGACACTGTGGACACATTGACATTCCTACTTCATTTTGCATATGAATGTATTATGAGGCAGTTAGAGACAGACAGATATTAGTTCATATGTTAGGAAACAGAGGAGCAGCTGGACCCATCACCACCATCAATATCAACACACACACACACACACACACACACACACACACACACACACCACTCTGACTCACACACAGCATGTCTCCTGCTGCAGTAAAGTGTTTACTCACCCAACCAAAAGATCAGAGATGAATTATTAACAATTTTATTATTTTACTGGTTCACGCAGAAACACACACGCACGCACACACACACACACACACACACACACACACACACACACACACTCACACACACACACACACACACTCACACACACACACTCACACACACACACACACACACACACTCACACACACACACTCACACACACACACAGCCTACTGTTTATTCTGTCAGCGTTCTTTTTCTTCTTTTGTCATCATGCTGTCTTTCCCTTCTCTGCGGCTTCTGTCTCTCAGCTCTCTTAGTATTCCTCTCTGTCTCGTACTTCTTATCAAGGTGAGCTGTTCAGCAGGGCTCTGTGATGTACAGTGTGAACTTAAACTCATTAAGGTAAGCGCCGCGATGGCATTCTAGCATGAAGATATTTCATTTTGTAGTTTTTCCATGGTGTGTTAGGACTGATAATAAAGTAACAATCTCATCACATGTCTATGTTCAAATTCAGTCATGTATGCCAACTGCATAGATGAATACAAATGAACATCCAGCAGAATGCAAACAGCATGTGAGCACCAACTGAACGTCCTGTCACTCTATACGTGTGCATTGTGGGATATGCAAAGATTAAGCAGGGGAATTATCTGCTGATGAAACTGATGAGAACATTCGCCAGGAGGTCCAGAGGGACGAAGTGAGTGTCCCTGCCGCTCACCATGCTCATTAACTCAGGCTTCAACAGCAAAACACAATTTCAGCTTGTGAGAAAACTGAAACTGAATCTTGTTTCTTCAGTCATTGAACCTCTCAACTTCTTCACCGCTGTGTAACCACTTCCTCTCACACACCACGAGCCAAATACTACACGCACAAGTTTCCTTCAGCTGCCTCAAAGTTCTGTCGTGTCTGAATAAAGATGTCAGGAACATTAAGAAAAAGCCATTGCTTTAAGAGCTTGATAAAGCCAGCAATGTTATGTATTCCTGAAAAGGTCTGTAGAGTAGTTGAGGTTGGCAGGTTAACCATCTGAAGCTTTCACACTGCATTCATCGTTCTGAACTCCCTGAAGCTCTCCGATCAGACAAAGTGTGAATATTGAAAGTCAACTTAAGATTTGCTGCACTATGAGGTGTAGGACCGCACCTTTACATAACCTCTGTGACACACTACACTACTGCAGAGATCCAATAACTGGCAAATATGTGCAAACCTTATCGCACAGCACAAAGAGCAACCTTGAGTTTTTGGTGTGACAAAGAATAGACACATACACCAGTAAACAGTGACAATAGCAGGAAGTGTGTGTGTGTGTGTGTGTGTGTGTGTGTGTGTGTGTGTGTGTGTGTGTGTGTGTGTGTGTGTGTGTGTGTGTGTGTGTGTGTGTGAGTGTGCATGTGTGTGTGTGTGTGTGTGTGTGTGTGTGTGTGTGTGAGTGTGCATGTGTGTGTGTGTGTGTGTGAGTGTGCATGTGTGTGTGTGTGTGTGTGTGTGTGAGTGTGCATGTGTGTGTGTGTGTGTGTGTGAGTGTGCATGTGTGTGTGTGTGTGTGTGTGTGTGTGTGTGAGTGTGCATGTGTGTGTGTGTGTGTGTGTGTGTGCATGTGTGTGTGTGTGTGTGTGTGCATAATACAAAAACATCCACAGCTCAGGCCAGGAACAATTCAACTAAATGTTCTATCCTCGTCTGTTGCATCAACTTGTTTCTATTTCAAACTGACTTTGAACTAAGAACAGATTTTATACTTCCAATCCACAGAATTCCTTCCTTACCTTGCCCAGTTGCTTGTTGCTGCTCTCCCAGTTCCTCTTCTCCAGGGAGGGGGGCACCTGGTACACATCCTGCCCACCTCCCGTCCCCCCGCCCTGCCCAGTACTGCGGTACTGTCTCTGGGCGAGAGCTGGGGCCTTGCTGGGGGGTCCGGGAGGGAGTCCGCCTGGGCCAGAGGGGACCTGGTACAGACTTTGTGGACTTGGTTTGGGGCCATGGGAGGGGGGCATCATGTAGACAGAGTCAAGGCTGGGCTGTGCCGGGCTGGGGGAGGAGTAGGCCGGATGCATAGATGTGTACTGAGTTGAGGAGAGGGGCTTTTTGGGATACCCAGAGGAGGATGTAGCAGATGACGTAGCAGGTGTTGGTTTGGCGTAGGCGCTTAGGGGGGGGAGGGGTCTCTGCACCTGGGAGGAGGGACAGGAAGTGGCTGGCTCTGGCGTGGAAGGAATGGCTTGTTGCTTGCTGTCATACATGCCGACCAGGATCTTGAGACGGTTGCCGGGGACGATGCCTTGGCGACCGTGGAGGGAGCAGAGCCACCAGCCGTCCAAACCCTGCGTGTCACGCTCCAACACCGTCATGATGTCACCCTTACGGAAGGACAGCTCGTCCGGAGACTCGGCCACATTGTCGAACAACGCCTTGGCCAACACGTTCTGTAGGAGAAAGAAATATATTCAAATATAAGTGGGTTCATGTTGCCATGCACTGTTAAATGTTAATAAAGCTCGGCAACAGGAAAACATGTCGTCCCCAAGGCCAGTGCGTAAGATATCTGTTGCTACTGTGTGGAACAAGAAGAACTGGAAGTGCGGGAAGACAAAACAGCTTATTGTGCGCTGTACAGCTGTCTGTTTAGTTTCCAGTCTGTACCGTTAGATTGTTGTAGGGCCATGGCAACTGTATCTTTATCTTTTGTGTTTAGCATTTGTTGGTGCCTGTGCTGATAGATCACATCCACATAGTCAGAACTTGAAATCAGCAAATATGTGAACATGACAGTCCTGACAGTTGGTTCAGCAGCGATAAGTGAAGAGAAGCCATTCGTCTGTTTTCTAACTTGCATTAGGAAGTTCTGTCTCCTGTAACTTGAAAAAGATGGTGGGTATGTTATCTGTGTTCAATAGGTCTTTTGAGAAACTTGTGGCTGACAAAACAAAAGTCTGTGATTGTTTAACAATCATACGGGTTATGTTTGGAATAGTTTAGAAACTGTGTCTCCATATTTAACTGTAAAATGTCGTCCTCTGTACAAATCTTGGTCACAATTAAAAAACAGTTTTCTTTCACCACCATCAACTATCCGTATGAATTGTTTGCAGCTGTGAGTAGCTTCTCTCCTTCCTCTGTACATCATGGTGTCCATCAACAGCACACTTAGTAATCATGCTCACTGTTTTAAGATACTCAGGATGAAAACGCAGTTTGGAATTGGGAGCCAGCAGCTTTGATAAATGTTCCTGTGTTGAGCCATGGAGAGTGTGTGTCCTTACATGAGATGAACTGAACAATCCCAGCCACAGCTGTGCATATAATTAGGATGACAGCCATATTTTTATTAATTTTTATAAATGACATGCTGTGTTAGCATGCTGCCAAAGAGAGGGCAAAGTACAAGGGCACTGAACTGCTATTACTGTTTGATCATGATAAAGCCTGGGGTCGACAAACCAACATAAACACATAAATAAAGTCAATAGGTCTAATAAATATGGGTATATTTCATATTCAAAAGCCCTCTGATCTGAAGAGTCCCAACCTTCAGTCAACAGAATGGGGATTATATTGCACTGCATTCATTCATCATCATTCATTGCAAACACACACAGTGCACTACACGCATACAAGGGTCAAGACGTTTCACATTCCACATGACGGGAAAGCTAACATGTACTAATGGAAGCAGAAAATACAGTAAAACACACACACACAACACACTCACAAACCCAGCGTGCAAACAGAAACACCTCCCCTCAGTCTCTCTGGAACTCTTTGAAACTAAACCAATATTTGTCGTCCACGTCTGAACTCCGCCTGCTCTCCTCCCTCTCTGTGTCTGAGTCCCACCCCAACCATCACAGACTAGTACAGCCTGTACTGGCCCTATGCCAGGTCCACACACACACACACACACACACACACACACACACACACACACACACACACACACACACACACACACACACTGGCCATCTAAATGGGGCCATGTAATTGGCTTCAAGATTTATAATCAGACTTTTCTTTCACTGCACTGAAGGCCTGTTCATGGCTTCACATTGAGCAGGGACCGAGACAGAAAGAGACACTCGACCCTAATTTACTCACCTCATCAAATTCATTGAATGGTTGTGTTAACACGCACAGAGAATTCCCTCTTTAAAGGAGACAAACACATGCCAGACACTCTACAGTTGTGTGATATTCGGTTACTTTGCTTTCTTTTCTAGGTACTGGCCTTTCCTAAGTGTAACTTGTCATCTTATATGTTGCTAACAGTCCCCCTCCAGTCAAAGTGCGTTGCCTCCTGTTCCATCACTTGTATATTTGAGCTTCACAGTGCAGAATGATGTTTGTACAGTGTTTGACACTTGAAGGCTGTTTTCACTTTCATCTGCTGAAGGAGGAACGTTTTTCTGAGCTCACCTTAAATCTTTTCACATACCAGCAGAACTATCCTGGAGCCAATCCTGGTGCAGTATATAACTTGTGATGTGGAAACCTCAAACCTCAACAGCAGATATACTGTTGTGCACATGCAGAGAATATATACTGTATGTGCCTTATCTCTTTCTCTGTGTTATTTTGCAGTATCAGTACGCCTGCACTGTATGTGCACACACTGAACAGCTAACCAGCTATCTGTGTGAGCGCCTGTCCAATGCTCTTTCTCTCACTAAGTCTCTACATAGAAATATACACAGCTACTGAGACCAGACTGGGGTCAAACACACACAGTATTCACTATTAGAATTTCATTATCTATAAAATACAGACATGGACATGTTGAAATGATAAAGCTTTTTATGAAGCCAGGTATCACTCACTCACAGAACACAGAAGAAAACAACTTGTTTGTGTCCATTCCAGTGTCCAGAGAAACAGGAAGTGCAGTGAGCATGATTCACACAGCCTCCTGATTGGACAATGAGTCAGTGACTCGACCCTGAGGTCTTACAATCACCCTGAATAGCTTCTCATGCTCTCTATATTTCCGTCTCTTTGTCAATCCCAGTTGAGCGTGTCCCATCAGAGCTTCAGCCCAAGTATTAAAATGAAGTTAGAGTCTCACCATAAAAAGGGAAGAAACTGAATCCTGTTGATACATTTGCATATGTTTAAATAGTGTTTTATAGCACACAGTATCTGTCTGTCTCTCACTCTGGGGCTGTAACTTCTAGTGCTGGGCATTGAAGGCTGAATAAATGAAACTCCATGTCTGTATTGGTAATCTACTTTGTATAAAGTATAATAACAAACTTGTATCTACGTGAGAAACATGAGATGAAATGATGTAATTGATGGCAGTTTGTTCATTGACCCAATAAGTTATTTATTTATATGACAAAGTGCTGAAGTCTCATCTGCCTGCTGACAGCTCTGCAGTTGTGCTTCAGAACTTTTATAATGAGAAGCGTAAAATGATGAAATGATCTGCTTTATAGCCACAGAAATGTGCTGACATCTTCAAAAACTTTCTTTTTTTTAAAGACAATTTTTTAAATAATATGATTCACATCACAACTCTTGAAAATACATTTCTGAACTAAAAAGTATTCTATGTCCGGTCTGATAATCTTAATAACTTATTCTTTCATCAGATATATAAATAAGTGTCATTTTGGTATTGATACTGTATCATATTGGCACTAATATTGAACATTTTAAACACTCAGCCACGAAATGTCTTCTTCTTCTTCTCCAGCAGCACATGTGTCTGTTGTGGCAACACACAGAGGTGACTGTGGGAATCATGGCGGCTTTGAGTAAAGCAGGGAGAGACCGTGCTCAGTTCTACAGTACATGCCTACACTTGCTAAATATTTCTAAGGTTACTGACTCCATTCCACCGCAGAATGACTGAACGACATGAGCTGCGTGGACACTATGGTTTGACTAATACATTGTGAACAGACATCATTGTCTTCAGCCTAAATACAAGACATTTTGTCTGCTGAACAACTGCTACACAACAACCATTTCTCCATGAAACAGCAGCATGGTCAGAGCCGGGTCGTGTCACCATGACATGATATTGGATACACGATGTGTGATGTGTTTTTTGTTGTGGTCGACTCAAACAAGGTATGAGCAGAACTCCTGTCCAACAACACCAAACTGTTGTTATTGTAGAAGAGGATTCATGATCTAAGAAGCATTCCGTTTCCATCGTACGGTGGTGGGCTGCAATACTGTTTTAGATGCTGAATTACCAAGACAAGAATAGCATTCTGTTGGACTCTTTCTTTCTTCCTCTCATGCTTTACATGAGCATCAGCACCAAACGTCAGGTTGGAACTCTTGCACTAGTTTTCTGAAAAGTTGAGAGTTTTAGTTTTTCTTTTAGGCATAGATCGTACGCATGAAAAGCACCACAAAGCTCAAGTCAACTGTCATTGACTTGGTTTCGCTTCAGGATTGGGCTGCGATTGGTTTGCTCCAACACAGAAGAAAGGCATACGACACATCAGGGCCCAAGTATCTCATTTATACTCGGCTCTGGAGTAAAGCGCTTGTTGGACCGACCTAAAGTAAAGGTACTGTATTCTGTCAGTAAACATTCATTTAGCACTTTGAGAGAGTTTCATCCGTTAAAAGCCCAATCAGCTCTGTAGAGACATGGCTGGAAGCCCGCAAACATCCTTGTCTGCTAATCAGCGTGAGAAAGCCATCAAGTAGACACTTGTACATCCACTCTGCAGAGGCACTCTGGGAGTGTGGAGAACACAGTGGGAGCTAATCACATTAGCCAGACCTCTGGGATAAATCACAGCAGAATCAGGCCCCAACAATGTCACGTTACCACAACGACCGTTACCAAGGCAACCAGCTGCCACAGACCGTCGCCAAAACTTCTATGGTGTCGCGTCGTCAGGGAGACGACAGAGGATGAAAGAGAGCAGAGGACTGACAAAGAGAGGGTTTACAGGACTGACACTCCTCTGCTGACGCTTTCACTAAGAGAACTAAACATCTGATGAGCACGGCTCAATATATGAAGTCCATGAGACTGTTGTGCATATACAATATAACTGTCTATACAAAGCTGTAACTTTAAAAGAAAGCAAACTATTAATGCAGCAGTTATGTTTTGCAACTAGCAGGAAACATGAACTATGTCTCCAGAAGAAAAGTTGTACATTTCTCTAATCAGCCCTGTTATACTTTTTAAAACTACATTTTGCACGTGCAATTCTGGTCATTCAAAAATATGTAAATCCAAAATACAAAAATATGTAAATCCAACTTTTTGTCAAACATTGTCCACCTTAGTTATCTGCTAATACAGCAGCTATTATTTCATATGTTTTAGCTCATTTTAAAACATTACTGCTGACCAGCCATTCACTTCCATTTGTTCTGATGCATTAGCATAACTGTGACATCAGATACACACATGATGTTCACTGTGATGGATCACTTAACGCATACAAAGTTAATTATACACATGAAAAGAAAACAGGCTAAAGTCAAAGTGATGTTGGAGCCATTCCAACACTTATCACGTGCAATGCTCACCATGTTGCTGCTCTGCTGTTTTTAAATCATTGACATCATCTTCGACACACACAACATGTGTCTGAAGATGACCTTGAGCTCTTAGAAATATATGACAATTATGGATTAAACAATGACTCAATGAGTATGACAAATAATCAGCAAGAGGAATCAATCTTGAACATGCAGTTTTTCAATTAGTCCTCATGGTCTGCTTTGGATGGCTGGCAGTGCTGTGTGATGTGCATGTGAATGGACACAAGCAGAAACTGTGTGTAACAAACCCTGTGAGTGAAGTGACCTGCTGCTTCATGTAATACCATGAAGTGACAGCATTTACAGTGTAATGACTAGCAATTCATGTGAGAAAGCATTTAAGTATCATGTCTAAAATAAATTAGGTTTTGTGACATTTTTGTTAGTCAAGCTTTTTTATTTAGAATAACCAGCAACTCCAACTGCTGAAAGGTAAAACCAGAGAACGGAAGACACACAGAGATGTCCAGTGAGGAGAAAGTAATGTGAACAGCTGGTGGAGTGAGCTCAGTATAGACAGGTCACTCATCTGTGAGTGAGTGTGTGAGAGTGTGTGTGTGTGTGTGTGTGAGTGTGTGTGTGTGTGGCTTAATGTCCTTTGTGTCTTGCCTCCTATTTGACCCCTGGGGACAAATACTAGCCTGCCACAAGAGGTTTTATGTGTTTTAGTTTGTGCGTGTTTGTCTGCAAATGTGTGCATGTGTGTGTGTGAGTGTGTGTGTGTGTGTGCACCTATTCAACAGAATGCACAAAGAAAAACAGAAAAAAGGCACTTCATGGCACCCCCTGTGTGTCTCTTTCTCCATCTCCGTTATCCATCCAGCCACTTCTGGAGCAGTCACTATTTATTTCTGCTCTTTCTCTTTCTTCTCTCTCTTGTTTGTCTGCTCTGTCCATCACCTCCCAGCTCTGCTGCAGTAAGTCAAACAGCTCCCTGCAGCCTGGAGGGATTCTGTGTGAGCTGAAGCTAGGCAGAGCAAAGCGGGACTAGCTGAGTAGAAGAAGTGTGAGTAGAAGAAGTGTGACACTACGTCTGGTCAAGGGAAAACGTGTTGACTTGTTCTACATGATGTATCCTACCAGACAATGCACATATGCATTCAGTGCATGGACAACCAAGAGGGGACAAAAACAGCCCACACACAAGATAGAAACTCTGCTGCTGCTGTGTGTGTGTGTGTGTGTGTGTGTGTGTGTGTGTGTGTGTGTGTGTGTGTGTGTGTGTGTGTGTTTAATGTATTGCAATTTACTCTTTTTGTATGACATGTCTGATGACATGTCTGATGTGTCCTAATGTGCAAGTGAAAAAAGTGCATATCATACAAATTAAAAAAGGAGGAATACATGCAGTTCCTGCTTTAAATGTCAAGCGAAAACAATCTGTGGCAAAAAGATGTTTTACTGTAAGTTCCACAGAAGATCTACAAAGTTATTCAGTGTACAATTATATAAAATAGAGAAAAGTGACAAATCCTCACATTGGAGAAGCTGAAACAAAGATGTTTGACATTTTTACTTAACGATTATCTGAATATTTTAAATTGTTGCCTGTTAAAGCCCGTTATCATACAGTTATACAGTCAGCAAAACATCATATTGTGTATTAGCTTGTTGCTTAGACAAATATTCCATGTTTTGATGTCTGCACTATTTGATTTAAAGCAAATATTCTAGTTCTTTTGAGCATCTGCACATCTGGACACATCTGGTATATTTGGATTTCTGTGGGATTGAATGATGTTGAGCTGCACAGAGTTGGTAGTGACTGTCCCTTCAGCAGGTCAGTTGTTTTGTTGGTTCATTTTCCATTGGTTGATTAATCTTTTATTTTAGAAACTATTTTTAAAAGTTCTGTGAATATTCTCTGGAGTTTTTACCTCTGAAATCTGACATTATGACAGAGATTAGTCTTGTCTCTCAATTTCTTTCAATTAACAGGGTATCAGTACCTGGTGAAACATTTAGGATCCTTTCATAGACCAACAGAAACACCAGCCCCATGAGTGACAATGATAGTGATTAGTGAGCACAGTTAATGAGAGATCCAGAAAGATCACATTATATAAATAAAGGGAAAACATCACAAAATGACTGCAGGTCATAACGTCTTGTGGTGTTTAGTACTGTACTAACTCTGCTCTGTTTTGATTTGGTTGAGTGAACAAAAATATGGATATGGATCCTCTGATTACTGGAGTTTTTTCTAGTATTCCAGAACTGTTACTGTAGTTACTGTCCTGTGTCTTTGTGCACAACATGTGTGTGCAATGCATAGCTGAGGTGTGTGTGTGTTTGTCCCTGCTATTGCTGAAGCGAGCCTGGGCCTGTCGCTCTCTCTCACACACACACAGTCCCACTTACTACAGCATTCCTCCACATACAAACACACAACTCTCCTATTACCTCACATTCCAGAGGTTTCACAACACACACACACACACACACACACACACACACACACACACACACTTCAATGATTTCAGCATAAAGATGAGAAACAAACATATAAAGCATAACAATCCTCTTTTCCTTCCTTTCTTTGTTTCCCTCTCTCTTTCTCCTTCAGTCCGTCCTTCCCTTCCCCCTCCTCCCTCTTTTCCTGACCTGGCACGTCAGACTGTTCTTGAGAAATAGTTGTGAGTGCACGGCTGATTTGTACAACAGCAGAAAGAATGCTCGTGCTGCAGGACTCTGACGTTTACCGAGTACATGGAGACGGCTCTCTATATTAGTCATCCATCACTTCTTAGCCAATTATACTTACTGCTGTGTGGGAGCAGTAATGTGTGAAACTATGTTTTACTCCCTCAAGAACCTTAAAGGAGCACTCCACTGATGTTACCTGTAGAGGTCAGTTTAACAGCTGTGTCAGGTCTGTGGCTCTGGACGAGCTTTGTGATAGAATAACCCTGGTGATGTGTCCCAACCTTTCTGTAACTTCCTGAAACCGACAATCCAACATTCACTTTGGTGTGTGGGGGTGAGAAAGTAAGCTGGGTTTGAACTCTTCCTGTGAGCAACAGACTGCAACACTATAAATGTATTACAGGAGAGATGTCAGCTATATCCCTCAATTTAAAGGACATCGTGTCCCCCCCCTCTCAAGCCATCTTTGAGTATGACTATTCGGAACAGCTACACTTTTGATTTCAGATGTGGTCAGTCTTACAAACTAGTTCTGTGTGAGCATAACCCCAGCCTAAGGTGAAAAACTTCTGAGTTGCATTATGGGACATGTAGGATCCAGTGACTTTAGAGCTTGACCGATACTAGGGACTGAAGTCAGAATATCTTGGCTTCTGTTACACTCATTTTGACCATTCTCTTTTGCAAGTCCTCCAACTTTGTGTAAATGCAATGGTTGTTCATGTTCATGGACCTTTTAGTGGCTTGTGGTGAAACCTTCTTTGGTCGATGTCCCTCAGTGCCTGTGTGTGTGTTTTCTGAAGGAAAGGGTTCTGTCTGTCTTTGGTGATTCTTCAGGTGTCCAATGGTCCCTGAAGACCATCTTAAAGTTCTCCTCATGGTGCTTTCTGAGGAGCCTTCTAGAAACCTTTCATTTTTAACTTTAACACTTTAAACATGTCAAGTTATAAATAGACATGCATTTAATGGGTCATTTTTGCACCTTTTGGTGCTAAAAAATACAAAATAATATGTGCAAACAGCTCCAGCTTAATGTAGCCTGCTAAGTGCTAGTTAAGGCTGCTGCTTTAAGAAGTGAAGATCCAGCTGAAGAATTCCTGCCTTCAGGCCATGACTAACAGGAGAAACAACAGCAGGGATTGTGCAGCCCCGAGCACAGGATAGGCTGACAGAGACGTGGCCTGAGTGCTGCTTAACCTGTTGACAGACAACTCTGGTAGGAACTTATGAATAGCTGCCAGACACACACACACACACACACACACACACACACACACACACACACACACACACACACACACACACACACACGCACAGATAGTTGGCTGGCTTAAAGCAGCTCTTCCTAGCAGAGACACATATTACTCAAGTAGAAGTACATTTTATTAAGGCTTAGTTTGACTAAAATCATTTTTAAACCAGTAACCAAGTTAGAAGTGATTCCTCTAAAATGTGTTACCTTAAAAATACCGTTAATTTGGGTTTTATTTTATCCCATTGGATTGGCATGTTTCACTTCACTAACCGGACATCATGGTCATGTTTACCAATTTCTGTTAGAGAATGGGGAAAATTTGGAGCATTAAGGACCATGATTGTGAACCAACACCTGGAGAAATGAGCAATACACTGCAGAAGATCCGAACGTGTGTCCACACACCTGTGTTTAGGGGCTTTACTAACCTGCACTTACACAGGTAGCAAAGACTTGAGCTAAACCCTGCGGACACACCCTCTGATCACTGAGGGTGTATGTCAGTGACAGACAGATTACAGTCTTTATTTCTCTGCTCAAAACACACTTATGATCAAGTGCAGAAGCCTTCGTTTTTACACAGGAATACAACGTTCAAAACACAGAAGCTCAAAACCACCAAGACATGAAGCCGCATGAAAAGCATCAATATTTTGTTATGTTATATCGCCACAGAAATGCTAGGAAAAACAACAGACCAAAGGTGTATGGTTTAAGATGGTTTCACAACCACAGGGGCGTAAATCTCCACACTGGTGAACTGTGACACTTTGATCGCTCACATAAATCTGTTGAGAAAGCTGCAGCTGAAACTGCAGTGTTGACTCTATGATTCAGCACTGAGCAGCGGGGCAAAACATGCAGTGATTCATAGCTTGTTGTTGTCTACTAACTGTACTTAACTGTACTGTGAAAGCAAGGGCCCAACATACAGGTGCATACTGAATACCTATACAGTATTTATATATACTTCATATACTCTGGTGCGAGTTATCAGCAGAAAGGTTTCAGCTCAATTAGGTGAGTATTCTATCAGCCAAACACCGTAGTTAGTTCATCAAAGTTCAGTCCTGATCTTTGGGAGCCAAGTGTTAAAATGATTTAAGGTAAAAAGGTCCACTTGAAAACTTTTTTCAAAGTTTTCAGTTGTTTTCAACAGATCACGAGAAGCAGTTGAAAGGACCTTTGAGTTTAAGATTAGTATGTTACACATCAGGAAAACAGTTTCTATTTCATTACTCTGACGTCCTGTCTGAGGACTGTAGGAACAAACCCAGGTGGATGAGAATAGGTATTCTTCTAACTATGACCTGAGCCACCGTGATGCTTTAATCATTCTCCACACAAATCCATAGAATTACGTGAACTCATCGTATTCATGCTAATTCTGAAGACAACCCATTGAAACATTCTGGAAAAATAACCCGGCCTATTAATGAGTGAAGAAAGTACATTTGACCCAGTGTGTTCACGTTGCGGGAGATGACTATGACACTAAGAATGTTTCATGGGAACGCTGTCTCTAATGGGCCGTCGATGACCAGAGTGCTATGAGTCAGGCCAGGACAAAGCCTTGTCTTTCAGGATTGGTCCAAATCTCAATGTGTCTGAGAGAAACTGCAGCATTTATGTCCAAAGTGACTTATCTGACACATTTCACAGACTCAGAAGACTTGACAATAGAAACATAATTTTTCAAACATCGTTGGTTTGGAGTGGTTATTAGAAAAAAAAGGAATGTTGGATGTCGCAATGTCCCGGATTCAGAACTGCTCGGGACCTTTGTAGCATAATTCCCTCATCTTTCTGTGTCTAACCCTAACCCTAACCCTACCCCTACTCCTAACCCTATGCTAGCTAATACAATACTATTTTATGTAAAATAAGTGTGTGCAAATATGAACTGTTTCATAACCATCTTAGTTACTTAGTGTCTTGTAAGCCAAACGGGCTGAGCTCCATGAGGTTCACAATCAATCAATGTAAAAGAAGGATTTTCCTGTTTTGGCCATGTCCACACTGATGGACATGAACCTTTAAAAACAGCTGGATGTCATTAGCTCATGTTTTAGTCTGGACAAGACTAAAGCTGTCATCTGACTGCCAACCTTTAATATGGTTCTCAGGATTTGACACTTGTACCAACAACTGAAATGAAGCCGGTTTTCAGTCACACTGATGTTTTTTAAAAATATATTACTGTTGTGAATTGCAACATACAGTAGGACAGAGGTAGACACTCAACATGCAGCATGGTCAATGCTGGGTCAGGTTGTACTGGGAGTTAAAACACTTTGTTATTACTGATGAGAATGACATAATAAATACATCATATTCATCTGCCATCTGTGTTTGTGTGCGTATGTGTGTTTGTTTGTGTGTGTGTGTGTGTGTGTGTGTGTGCGTATGTGTTTGTGTGTGTGTGTGTGTGTGTGTGTGTGTGCTTATGTGTTTGTGTGTGTGTGTGTAACCATTTTTTTACATACGGTCCAATCCTGGTGTCCTCCCTCTGAACTCAGGTAATCATCTCACATGATGAATACAGACATAGATATGTTTAAGTTGTTCAGTGTGATCACTGAGGCTCAAAGCCTTTTCAGGTGCTCTGTGCAGTGTCCAAGCACCCTATGGTATGTGGGTCAAAGGTGACGGTCACGTTTGCTGCCATATATGAGTCACATAGTACTACCTATGCTTATGCACTGGGAAAAAGTGTCAGGTAAAATCAGGACCTGAATGAAAACACAGTTTCAGGTGTCTAAATGAGAACATATAGAGCAGAACTTAACTGACTGACTGGCTTGTGTTCTGATTGGCTGATCCACTGCTCCACTGACTGACTTTATGGGTGACACCTGTGTGTGTGTGTGTGTGTGTGTGTGTGTGTGTGTGTGTGTGTGTGTGTGTGTGTTTCTTTTACTCAGGGGTCAGTGAAGACGAATCATTGGATCTGTGTTCAGTGGATCTGTGTGTGTGTGGTTTGGTAGACGGGGGTGGTCTGCTAATCACTGTGTCTGTGTGCGTGTGTGTGCGTGTGTGTGTGTGTGTGTGTGTGTGTGTGTGTGTGTGTGTGTGTGTGCATGTGCGTGTGTGTGTCACACAAACACAGACAGACAGAATGGAATTCCTGTTGTAAGCCAGGCCTCCATGACTCAGTCAGTGAGTCAGGAGAAATACATGGGCAAAGAAAAGAGTACTGACACAACGAGGTCCAACACTGGGAGTCATTCATATCTTTATATTATTATTACAATGCATAACAAGGACCTGCATGCATAATGTCTAAATATAAAGAGAACAATACAGCTGGGTATATGATGTTTGTGATGTGGTTGTAAAGTAGACTAACCATGCTGCATACAGAAAACTTGTTCCCACTGAATAAAAAACATCTTCTTCCTCTGTGTTATATATATATATATATATATATATATATATATATATATTGTTGTCCAAAATATATTAAAATACATCAGTGAGCCACACTGCTGCACTGGGTGACATGTTCCTTCATTACATACACCGTCCTGCTGCCAGAAATACTCACTAGAGCACCAAATATAGATTAATACGCTGCTGAAAATAGTCCCTAACAAATGTATTATTTCCTCCTGGAAAACGTTTGATAAAAACTACAGCGAGCAGCTGTTTTAGGAAATAACTGAGCCTTTGTTAAACATGGCACTATAGACTGGTAATTGTTAAATATCTGACCTTAGAGATACAGAGTAACATCAGTGTATTCTCAAAGTAATCTTTTGTATTGGTACTATCACTTTTTATCTTTTTGTACATAACCAACAGTCATCAGATATCAGAACAATATCTCTGCATCATCGTCAAACACTTGTGTAGCACCATCTTTGCATTTACAAATGGGAGGGATGCATTGTCAACATTACACTCATAAATACAGAGACTTTAGTTCAGCACCAACGTGCACAGAGTTGTTAGTCTTTGACAGTCAGTAAGGAGAACTCACCTTACAGCAAGATTAGAATATTTCCATATCACACACTATATGACTTTATCAACACCAGCTGACCCACACTGGAACAGACCAACACCTGTGACGGCCAGTTCATGTTCATCATCGCCTTTCTGCCTCACGTGCAGTCTTGGAATCTGTCTTTTAATAGTTATTTAATGTAATAATATTACAGTGATCAAAGTGCATTAAAACGTTACTGTGTATCTGACTGAGCTGTAGCTGAACCGCTGTGTGCAGGTCCTGAAATGTACAGATGTATTTGTTTCATGTAACATACATTTTCTTTACAAATTGAAATGCCAAAAATCGACATCACTGATTTCTTTCCTTTTCTGCTTTTCTTAATAACTGTAGCTATAAACATAACTATAAAAAGGACCAGCTTTACTTAGTTTACATTTAAGCCAATCATTTCCCACTGAAAGTGAAACATTGACATGAGAATGAGCCGACACAACATGGCAGCGCTGTACAGTCTTTGACATGGCTGCCTCTGAGTTCCACAACACTGGAGTCTTATTTTATATTAATTACACACTAATTACTGCCGTGTAATTACTCGTTACACACACAGCAATCTCGTCCACAGTATTTCACTGTCTGCCACATTCCTTACTGTGTAGTTACCCCAAACACACACACACACTCATGCAGTGGTATGACATGAGCAGTGAGCCAACACTGACGCAGAACCTTTCAAACAATAGCAGGGAAGGACTGTTGCTGCTTTTTCTTTCTATCTCTATTCTAACTACTTTTCTCTCCCTCATCACCAAACCATTATTCTCTTCCTCCAGTCGACCAGCCCCCCTGTCTCTCTCTGTTTTACTAAATCAATTTCATATTCAATACTTGCACATATCATCTTGTCCTGCCCCTCTTTCTCTCTCTGCTCTTGTTTTACTAAAGCATTTTTCTCTTTCAGCCGACTGGTTGCCTCTTTCCTCTGGTCATAAAACCTTCATTTCTCCCCACTTTCCTCTGAGTCAGCAGAAAGACAGACCACTCGCTCTCCTTTCTTCCGTTCTTTCTTTATGCCATAAATCGGGCGACGGCCCTCTGCTTTGTGTTCAGATTCTGATGCATTCAAGGAAGGAAGTTTAAAAGAAAACCAGCGCAGTGTATCTTAAGGATTCAGTGAGGAAAAGTCTCAAGGGGATTACAGGCATCGAGCCACAAACCTTTACTAAGTTCTTCTTCTAGCATTCTGATATGCAACCCAGAACTGTCACATACTTCTTTCATTTTCATTTTGAAGTTGTATTTCTTATTTCTCACAGCATACCATTATACTCAACTAGAAAACTATTCCCATACAAAACAAGACAATAACAGGTAACCAGGAAAAACAGGAGGAACTTTGTCTTTTCTGTCTCTGCACATTCCTTTACAGGACAGTGAAGTTAGACAGTGTGTCCTGACTTTAAACCCTTTACCACTAACAAACAACACACACACACACACACACACACACACACACACACACACACACACACACACACACACACACACACACACGCCCCACTGAGAGCAACAAAAGGTAGGAATCCACAGAGAAAATGTTAACTCTAGTTTCCCTCTCCTCCCCCTTCACATTTTCTTCATACTGAAGTCCACCCCCCCCCCCCCCCCCCCCACACACACACACCTCAGTCCTTGCACAGCTGGGGCATAGCAGGTCCTGCTCAAACACACACACACACACACACACACACACACACACACACACACACACACACACACACACACACACACACACACACACACACCAAAAAAGGCACAAGATTGAAAGAAATCAGAGAGTGCCATAGAGGCAGTGATTTAGCATCTCCCTCTGTCACACACACTCACCAGATAGTTCATTTTTTCCCTGCTGCAGTGAGGAGGCTGTGGTAACTCCGGGGCAGGGCTGTAGCTCAGCCCCTGTGAGACACTTTGCCAACTCGATCCTTAGCAAAGAGTAGATCCCAAAAGATCCCAAAACTCTTCCAGGTCTCCTCCTCCGCCCTCCTTCCTTCCTATGTCCTCCCTCCTTCTTCTCTGTGTCTCTCCTTCTGTCTTGTTCAGTCTTGTTTTCAGTAGTCAAGCAGATCCCGACACATTCTGCCGCTCCGTGATCTCACACAGCAAGAATGAGACTGCTGCTTGGCCCATTTACTTCTACCCCGCTCGCCCCTTCTTTCTCCCTTGATCTCCCTCTCTCTCTTGCCTGAGGAAAAGAGGGAGGAGTGTGTAACCCGACACGTCACTTCCTGTTGGATCCTGATATTCCCTCTCTCCAGTCTGGCCATTGGCCCGAGGAGCTCTTCTCATGTAAATCAGCTTTGCCCTCCCACTGTCCCTTCCCTTCTCCCCCCCTCTCTCTCTCCCCCTGGCTGTGAGAGACAGTCAGTGCTGTGGGTTGCTGCACAGACACTCACAGTGTACTGCACATGAGCAAAAGGAAACATTACCTCATCTAATTGTCTTTACCCTCAGATTGCTGGTCCTTTGTCACCATGCGTAAAGAGCCGCTAACTAACCTGAGGCTGCTTCAGCACCATATAAAACACACTCACTGTGAGTCATGACAGCTGATTGTATAAAATAATATTAACTTTATGTCAGAAAAGTTCAGTAACATTATATTTTATATTAATATTGAATTGTAAATTCATGGGAAAGTCGAATGTGACCACGTGTTTAATTGCCACACTTCCAATTAATGCGCAT
The DNA here is from genome assembly GCF_900634415.1 of Cottoperca gobio. NCBI lineage: Eukaryota > Metazoa > Chordata > Actinopteri > Perciformes > Bovichtidae > Cottoperca > Cottoperca gobio. Next base: position 3,027,376 of record NC_041360.1, read on the forward strand.
TTATTAACTGCTATTAAAAACTAAGAGTATTTTAGTCACAGTGCAACATTTCTTTGAATTGTCAACAGTCAGGCTTACAATTCAACATACATGAGGAGCAAAGACTCCAGTAATGACTCAATCTGAATCTGAAATGAAAGATGAGTAAATGCTACCTTGAGTTTAATGGGAAAGTCCTCTGGAAATCATCAATGATTAGAAATATTGGCTCCTAAAATATATTAAAAATAGAGTGTTGCAAAGAGTTGAGGGATTTACACGAAAATCCAGAACTTTAACATGAATGTTTTTAACTTGGCCGGAATCCACTGTGATGGACTTAAAAGATGGAAGTTACACACAACCAGTAAGCACTGCTGCTAATCATGCTGCTATCATTAATATTCATTCAAAGTGGAACTAAGTTAGCCAACAGAAGAAAAGTGAAAATTGAATAAAATGTGGAACAGACAGCTCAGCAGAGAGGTGTAGAAGTGACATGCACTGCAACTGGCTCTGTAGTGAATGGATGTGGATGGAAGTGGATTTGAAATGGCTCTCATTGAAACCTGGTTTCAGTAGTAAACATGCAATGTTTACAATTCTTTCACAGGACCACTCTGGAGTTACTCTGTACATTTCATATTGTCACAAATTCCATGAAAACACAATGAAACAATGTGTTAGTCAGACATGTTACCATTTTCATCTGCAGGTGGAAATGAAAGGCACAGTGACAGAACGCCACCAAACAAACTAGACAAACAATATCTTGGTGTAAATATCTTATTACACCAAGTGACCGTGGGAACATTCGGCACCAGAACTTACAGGACATTTTGCAGCGCATGACCAGTTCTTACTCGGCGGACTTTCTATGGCTCAGGTGATCAGCTCTGACTGCTCTGGACAAGCAGACGGGCACAGGTAGTGTCACAATGAGTAGCAGCAATAGTGTGAAAGACTCACGGTGAATATCAGCTTTTGTTAAGTCTTGCAGAACGGTTCGAAGGTGATAAGACTTCTGACATTGCCTGAGTCCAGACCTTTGAATCCACCCATTCCATCCAGTTGACTGACTGACTGGTTTCTCGGTTAAAAAGCTATCAAGCCAATCAGCGGCACGGGGCGGGGCTAACGCGTTGACAGCATTATGGCCCGACAACTCACTTTATTATCACTCTTTTCCTGAACCGTTTCCGCTCAACTCAGTGGAGTGGGTGGATTCAAAGGTCTGGACCCAGGCAGCTCCAGCAAAACCAGTATGTTGGCATGGCTACGCATCAGTTTCGACTTAAAAGGCCGTTAAATTCAGCCGGATACATAGGTCTCTAGTGATCGGAGGAAAATCGAACCCCTTGCCACACGGAAATTGGTTATAGTGGAAATTTGAACCACACTAAAGATGGAAACAGAGAGTAACGAGTTCACAATTCTGTCTGATACAAGGCAACTTCTGACGTGATGAACGGCCACCTTGGTGTAACAGGAAATGTAGATCCGCAGTACCTGCCAAGCTGTGTCTCCAACAATGGAGCTCAGAGGACGAAGATGAATCAGGCTTTGATACACACACAATACAGCATACATTTATTTCTGGTTTGGGACTATACATTAGATTTGTAGACAAGAACAAAATGACTGAATATAGCCAGCCTTATTCTCAAATGGTAATGACTCAGGTATGAAACAATTGGGTCCTTTAACACTACACACTATGAGTACAGCTCCCAACTGTTAACAGTGACTGTCCTAGAGTTGAAGTGTCTAAGAGGTTTGTGAGAAGTTCATGACATAAAGCCTGGTTTTATCTGCTACTAGTTTTGCATGTATCAAATGTAGGGTGTCCAAATATGGTCATGGACCCTCGGGTCCTTCCTAATATTTGAAGAACAGTAGTCACATTGTGTGTGATGACCATGGACATTCCACACACCTACACACACACTTCACCCTCCATGACCTGGGCACTGCTTTCCCTGACCACCAACAACAGTCTCTGTCACACTGACCTACAAATGAGTGTACACACACACACACACACACACACACACACACACACACACACACACACACACACACACACACACACACACACACAGAAGAACAGAAAGCAATCATTGAGGATATAGCGATGTAGGTCAATGTGAATCTGAATATGGTACTGGTCTCGACTGGGGAAGTGAACACTGAAGTCAGTTTCTGTGTCTTCACTCTCAGATTTAGGACTGTCCATACTGGAGCTCTAGCTCAACACTGCCAGTCAACTCCATCACAAGATACGTCTTGACTCCGCAACCAAAACAAAGATGGAAAATGGAAAACCAAGCAGCTATGATGTCTGGCTGACTCCAATCCTTTGTTTTGGTGAGGCAACGAAGAAGCACCTTGTGAAATACACTGTGTATCTTTGTAGTGGTGGGAGAGAAGAGCTGAGGGCTGTGGATAACTTCTGGGACACCAATGCAAAAGTATCAATGTAAAGGTATAATACGTGAGATTCTCAGATAAGCTCAAATCAAATCAAATATATTTATATAGCCCAATATCACAAATTACACATTTGCTTTTGGTCCAACTAGATTTTTCTTGGAGAACGCCAATTTCCTGGTCATGTATATGTGTAGCCAGGTTTCGAATTGGCCTTTTATATGGAAACTTTCAATTTCTCAAAGTAAAGTGGTTTCTTGCGTACATGTAAACGTATTTATTGTCAAGTGTGTTTCTATTGTCAGAATTTCCTCGGGTGTCGTCATGCTTTCCTTCCTAATAGGTGTGTTTCTACAGGTCTGGAAGGTCTTCGGATGCCAGAAAGACAACAAAGGACCAGCTGACTAAGACCTGGATGTGTTAGCACTGACACACAGTTCTCCAGCAAACAAAAGGCACCTGGACAGAAAAGTTAAACCCGGCCTCAACTCTTGCTGTGACGGCAATTTCATCCGACAAAGCACTGCATTGGACAATAAAATGCATCCAAGCATTCCACTGTTTACCTGCTAATCCCTGAGAATAAAACGAGTGCTATGATCATTTATAGGCATTATAAACCTATTGGTGCTGGTCCACGTGTGGTGGAAGGTTTCTATGTCAAATATTATTTTTAATGAGCTTAAAAACTATTTATAGGCAGGCTATATAGTAAAGAATGACATTATCAAGTCTAGATTTACAGTATATGTTGTATTGAAATTGGGCTACTTTTGCTTATACATTATATTCCAAACTAAATAAGTCCCGTCAATAGACTCACATGCATAACTCTCATGACATTTTAATTATAGTGTGCTGCTGTCGACTTGAAATCATTTCCGTTCGCTATATGCCTTTTCCCAGATACAAATAAAGTAGCCTAAAATAAAAAACATTTGAAAATAAACAAAAGAATAACCGGTTTGCTTCCTATAGGTCCCTGATGAGGACTTCAAAGGCTGTTGAGAAATTCCAGCCTCCATCCCTGCGGCACGCTGTCATCACAGAGATGACATCTCGTTTCGTGCTTGTGGCATCAAAGCGACTGCGGCTGGTGCCGACTCGTCCTCGCTGCTCATTTATTGAACAAAATGACCAATCAAGTTCGGGACGGCTGGTTCAGCACAGCTCTGAAACACCGAGGGGGACTGAGTGGTAATGAATTGTGGAATATTACTTTTAGCCTGTTTTAATAGATTATTATTTTAACTGGACATTATGACTGGATTTCATGGTCTCATTGGCAGCTGCAGTTTTCAGTAACACTCACACCTGTGGTCTCACTGTGGTTGTACAACTGGACTGGTTAGTCTAAGAATGATGGCATGTATCAGTAATAACTTTCAAAGCTGTATTTCTACAATACTGCACCATAACTCTCCATGAGTTTGAGTATTTGTTTGTATCATTCCTTACCGTTCACCTAATTATTTATTCATTTTCCTGGTTGAAACACACGTCCACACATGGTCTTTTCCATATTTTCTATTCCAATTTTACACATGACATACGTTTTAATTTGTAGACAAATAATTCTCATTCTTATGTGTTGCTGAAAGGGGCTAAATAAACATAAAATAAAGCTTCCCAGCCCTACACTCCAGAGTAGATTAAAATTCCATTTTAAATTAAAGTAGAACCAGATGAGTGACAGTGTGTGTGTGGATGAGAATCTCCTCTCCTCTGTTCTCTCGCTCCATTCACATGGTTAATAACTACATTAACCCCTGTCAGCTCGGGTCCAGGGTCTGACACGCACTAATTGATGAGCTTGGAGTGTGTGTGTGTGTGTGTGTGTGTGTGTGTGTGTGTGTGTGTGTGTGAGAGTTTGTGTGTGTGTCTGTGTGTGTGCATGGGACTGTGTGTTCATCATTTAGGCTGCTTGTTATAACAGCAAGTGATCTCTCTCAGCCCCGAGCACAGAATACAAATGGCTGCTCTTAACCTTGTATGTCTGATTTTTGTGATGTTCATGTACTATTAATCTACTCAGGCGGATGACTGTTTCAAACTCTCCTTTGTCCCTCACCAAAAATGTATTTCCAACCAAGGAAATGAAGCTCCTGTCGAGCTGACATTCGTGAGGTGCAATCACCACACGCAGAAGGCAGAGCTGTGCACTTGTTTCACAGAAACTCTAATGATTTGGACCTTAGACCAAACACTAGCGTAGTTATTTTCAATTCACCACAAGCAGGAGTGACGGGGACAAAAGAGTCATTGTATCAATGAAACATGGCATAACACATATCACACACACACACACACACACACACACACACACACACACACACACACACACACACACACACACACACACCAGTGAAAACCAGTGGGTGTGAAATGGGGTTTTTAAATTTATCAGCAGAAAAAATAACCTTAAGGGGGATCTTATAGCTGAAATGGAATATAATATTCATAACCATGTTTTTATTAGTGTATGATCACCTGAAAGTAACAATGGTTCTGTTTTCTTTACTTTAAAATGAGCCCTTCACATCTACACAGGGAGCGGGTCCTCTCTAGTCGGGCATTTTGCACCAACGGTGTTTCTACAGTAGCCCAGAATGGACAAACCAAACACTGGCTCTAGGTAGGGCCATGTTTTACCGTAGTTCTACACCATGCTTGTAAACGAGTGGAGGGGTATTAGGCTGGTTGCAATCTGTAACCTCACCACGAGAGGCCATTACATCCTGCACACTGGATCTTTAAGTCAAATAAACATACAAATACAAACCTTACATTGTGTTGACCTCCTATACTATGACACACCTTCATCATCACTACACTCTTGTTTCTACATGTTATACGACAGCTCATTGGTCAATAACATTATGTTGATCAGAGGCAGAAAAGAAAACACTTCACTTCATTTCAAAAGACATTCAGCTGAGCAGCATTGTGACGACACCCTGGCTGGTAGCGTTGCAGCAGAGAGGATGTTCTCCACTGCTGGAGTCATGACGTGTTGTTCCCTCGCCCCAGAACTCAAAAATATTGAGCCAGTGGAGACACACATGACACGTTCAGATGACTGCAACATGCTTCCAAATGAATGCGGTTCAGTCTTTCCAAAAAGCTGTGACTCTCACAAGTTTTTTTCTGAAACTGTGACACTACGAATCAGACTCCAATTGGATCATGAGATTCCTAAAGTTTCCCACCCCACTACAGTTTATTCTTTCCTTACACTGAGTGTTGGTCTGTGAGCTCTGTCAAACAGAAGCAAAGGCTTGTGGTGCACAGCGGTACTGTGGTTGAACAGATGCTGCTGTCTCTGAAGGACAAGGTGCTTTTCCTGTTCCTGTGACCTGTTACCCTTTTACCAGCCACTGCTCCACCTCCTGGCAACCCCCGTCCCCCCCCATTATTTTCAGGCAATAACAAGACCCAGAGAAGAACTGAAAAAAAATTGAATAAACAAGCAAATAGCTTAATTCCGAATGGAACATGCAGTTGAAATGAAGAAAAGAAGCTTTTTGTTCAAAAGGCTTCTGCAGTCGTGTCTCTCATGCCTCCATCCTGGAGGTCATCAGTCTTTGTATCGGCTGTAATCTCTTTCATTATGGGACTGCACAGTGTGAATGCATCCTATTCACTGCACAGTAACAGTCATTCACAGCTGTCGGAGCCATTATCATAAAACTGTGGCATGAATGCCACCCTGTCAGCACGACAGAGAGAAGACCAAACATACTGGACACCTACTGAAGAGAGATACACACTCAATTCTCAGTCAGTGTTCCTCCTCTGACTCATACAGGCATGTAACTGGAACTAAACATTTGGGCTGGGTATCAAACCTCGAAACTTTTTTGGTACTCACAGACATTTTTGCAAAAACTGTCAAGTATCGAAAAGTTACCAAAGTATGATTAATTGAATAAAATGTCAAACCGCAGCCATCCATAGAGATTACAGTGAAACATTCTCTCAGAGAGAGGAGAAGCAGTCATGCCAGAGGCAACACTTTGTTCTACTGTGTCAGACAATCAGCTCTTTGACAGTGAGGCAACACGACAGCCACTGTAGGGAACATCACACACACAGCCCGTGGGATGTGTGGAGCATGGACCTCTTCACCTTTCTGTGTCACACACCATCCTCTCTACTGTATGTGGCGAGCTGCAGCCAGAACATTCACATCAGCACACTGAAGTAAAGAACATCTGACTTAGGCTTTAACGCGGCTGTGTCCAGTGTTCTGCGTTAAACCCACCTTCCAACAGGAAGTCAGATCAACCAATCAGCTTGTTTGAAATGCAGAGCCACACAACAACGCATTGTAAAGACTAGTAAGCCTCAGTGGCCTGTAGTTACCCTAACAGCAGTCTCATTACTGGATCACAGCTTCTACCACTACAACCTTTACTTCTACTGCAATTATTGCAACTACTGCCACTTCTATATTTACGTATGTATGTTTGTGATATGCTCTTGTACTGTATATAATACACACTCTTTACACACTAATGGGTGCTGGTTGGTTTAGTGCAGAGCGAGATGTGCTCACTACTGAGCATGTCTGTCATATTCAGCGTCCCCACAGGCTGAGTGGCAAAGTGATGGTTACGTCGTGACTCTGCGGCCATAGTTCGGCAATAAATGTCGTCCTGCTGCATTTAAAACGAGCCTAAACTCTGAGTTTGATCTGTATGATGTAGTCTAACATTCAAAGTTACGGCATTTGAAACAAACACAAATGAAAACAATAGCTTCATGTGGAGAAGGTGCTCAGACACTCATGAAGTCAGACACCAGCTCCATGATTAAATCTTGCCTGCATATTGGTCCACATACATGTAGATGTTAACAGATACATGCAGCAACACTCCACACCGGATGCTTCCTCATTCAGTGTTACATCACTCTTCAACGTCATATAGTTTTCTATTTTTGATCCCAAATAAATTAAATTTCTCTCTCTCTCTGTCTCTCTCTCTCTGTCTCTCTCTCTCTCTCTCTCTCTCTCTCTCTTCTCTCTCTTCTCTCTCTGTCTCTTCTCTCTCGTCTCAGTCTCATTCTCTCGTCTGCCTCTGCGTCTCTCTCTTCGTTCTTTCTCTGTCTCTCTCTCGCTCCTCTCTGCTCTCTCATCTCTCTCTCTATTTGTAAGATAAGCATAACCATTTGTTATATCAGATGCATGAGGCAGCATCCAGCAGTTAATCTAACGTGACAGATTTAATGTGGTGTACGTTTTTAAATTCCGTCATCTATTCTGTACAGCTTTCATCTGGCTCTGGCTAAAAGAGTGAACACGTTTTTAAAAAATGTTGCACTCTTCCTCAATGTCAACGTGTGAGTAAACAACAACTTTATGTTTATTGTCAGAAAGCAGAGCAGGACTAGCTGATATCTACTGTATATTCAAATTCAAATGAGTTTAAATCTTTAAATACTTTCAGTTCTAATGTTGTGGGATATGAATGCATACATTATTTTTTAAGATAAAATGTCTACAGATTGATCCATATTAAATGTATTAAAGGCACACTACACCACAGTGATGAAACCCTGCCAGTCACTAAACTCTGCTGCAGTGTGTTCAAACATCACTCCATGCTGTCACACCTACCTCCACCTGTGATGCCCCCTGCAGGCAGCCAAACATTCTACACAACACCTGCAGGACAGGAGGGGACAGCAGAATACACAGCACATACATGAGAATAGAAACATACAAGAGGAGATCTTTTCTTAAAGTCCAAAGTTTATAAGTTCCAAAATAACAGATGTGTAACAGAGAAATTAGCCTTTACATCATATATCATTTCAATCTGGCCCTACCTCCCTCACACATACACACACACACACACACACACACACACACACAAAACGCACGCACACACGCACAAACGCACACACACACGCACACGCAACGCACACACACACGCACGCACACACACACGTACGCACACATAGGGAGGTTACTATGGCAACTGAGCCTGAAGGGCCAGTGAATCAGTATGGACTGATCTAGATTTGCTGATAACACATATACAGGACCCACACACACCCACACACACACACACACACACACACACACACACACACACACACACACACACACACACACACACACACACATTTAGAACATACCAAAATGCTGTTTCGGCTGACATTTGTTCCTCTGACATGATGGGGGAGCGCAGTTTAGCAACAGATTTACTGCATTTATTAACACTGCACTGACTGTCTGTGGGTAGACCATGACCCATATTACATTTAATTAGTTTCTACAGTAGCCCAGAATGGACAAACCAAACACTGGCTCTCGGTAGGGCCATGTTTTACCGTAGTTCTACACCATGCTTGTAAAACGAGTGGAGGGGTATTAGGCTGGTTGCCATCTGTAACCTCACCACGAGAGGCCATTACATCCTGCACACTGGATCTTTAAGTCAAATAAACATACAATACAAAACCTTACATTGTGTTGACCTCCTATACTATGACACACCTTCATCATCACTACACTCTTGTTTCTACATGTTATACGACAGCTCATTGGTCAATAACATTATGTTGATCAGAGGCAGAAAAGAAAACACTTCACTTCATTTCAAAAGACATTCAGCTGAGCAGCATTGTGACGACACCCTGGCTGGTAGCGTTGCAGCAGAGAGGATGTTCTCCACTGCTGGAGTCATGACGTGTTGTTCCCTCGCCCCAGAACTCAAAAATATTGAGCCAGTGGAGACACACATGACACGTTCAGAATGACTGCAACATGCTTCCAAATGAATGCGGTTCAGTCTTTCCAAAAAGCTGTGACTCTCACAAGTTTTTTTCTGAAACTGTGACACTACGAATCAGACTCCAATTGGATCATGAGATTCCTAAAGTTTCCCACCCCACTACAGTTTATTCTTTCCTTACACTGAGTGTTGGTCTGTGAGCTCTGTCAAACAGAAGCAAAGGCTTGTGGTGCACAGCGGTACTGTGGTTGAACAGATGCTGCTGTCTCTGAAGGACAAGGTGCTTTTCCTGTTCCTGTGACCTGTTACCCTTTTACCAGCCACTGCTCCACCTCCTGGCAACCCCCGTCCCCCCCATTATTTTCAGGCAATAACAAGACCCAGAGAAGAACTGAAAAAAAATTGAATAAACAAGCAAATAGCTTAATTCCGAATGGAACATGCAGTTGAAATGAAGAAAAGAAGCTTTTTGTTCAAAAGGCTTCTGCAGTCGTGTCTCTCATGCCTCCATCCTGGAGGTCATCAGTCTTTGTATCGGCTGTAATCTCTTTCATTATGGGACTGCACAGTGTGAATGCATCCTATTCACTGCACAGTAACAGTCATTCACAGCTGTCGGAGCCATTATCATAAAACTGTGGCATGAATGCCACCCTGTCAGCACGACAGAGAGAAGACCAAACATACTGGACACCTACTGAAGAGAGATACACACTCAATTCTCAGTCAGTGTTCCTCCTCTGACTCATACAGGCATGTAACTGGAACTAAACATTTGGGCTGGGTATCAAACCTCGAAACTTTTTTGGTACTCACAGACATTTTTGCAAAAAACTGTCAAGTATCGAAAAGTTACCAAAGTATGATTAATTGAATAAAATGTCAAACCGCAGCCATCCATAGAGATTACAGTGAAACATTCTCTCAGAGAGAGGAGAAGCAGTCATGCCAGAGGCAACACTTTGTTCTACTGTGTCAGACAATCAGCTCTTTGACAGTGAGGCAACACGACAGCCACTGTAGGGAACATCACACACACAGCCCGTGGGATGTGTGGAGCATGGACCTCTTCACCTTTCTGTGTCACACACCATCCTCTCTACTGTATGTGGCGAGCTGCAGCCAGAACATTCACATCAGCACACTGAAGTAAAGAACATCTGACTTAGGCTTTAACGCGGCTGTGTCCAGTGTTCTGCGTTAAACCCACCTTCCAACAGGAAGTCAGATCAACCAATCAGCTTGTTTGAAATGCAGAGCCACACAACAACGCATTGTAAAGACTAGTAAGCCTCAGTGGCCTGTAGTTACCCTAACAGCAGTCTCATTACTGGATCACAGCTTCTACCACTACAACCTTTACTTCTACTGCAATTATTGCAACTACTGCCACTTCTATATTTACGTATGTATGTTTGTGATATGCTCTTGTACTGTATATAATACACACTCTTTACACACTAATGGGTGCTGGTTGGTTTAGTGCAGAGCGAGATGTGCTCACTACTGAGCATGTCTGTCATATTCAGCGTCCCCACAGGCTGAGTGGCAAAGTGATGGTTACGTCGTGACTCTGCGGCCATAGTTCGGCAATAAATGTCGTCCTGCTGCATTTAAAACGAGCCTAAACTCTGAGTTTGATCTGTATGATGTAGTCTAACATTCAAAGTTACGGCATTTGAAACAAACACAAATGAAAACAATAGCTTCATGTGGAGAAGGTGCCTCAGACACCAGCTCCATGATTAAATCTTGCCTGCATATTGGTCCACATACATGTAGATGTTAACAGATACATGCAGCAACACTCCACACCGGATGCTTCCTCATTCAGTGTTACATCACTCTTCAACGTCATATAGTTTTCTATTTTTGATCCCAAATAAATTAAATTTCTCTCTCTCTCTGTCTCTCTCTCTCTGTCTCTGTCTCTCTCTCTCTCTCTCTCTCTCTTTCTCTGTCTCTCTCTCTCTGTCTCTCTCTCTCTCTCTCTCTCTTTCTCTGTCTCTCTCTCTCTCTCTCTCTCTCTCTCTATTTGTAAGATAAGCATAACATTTGTTTATCAGATGCATGAGCAGCATCCACATTTAATCTAACGTGACAGATTTAATGTGGGTGACGTTTTTAAATTCCGCCATCTTTCTGACATCTTTCATCTGGCTCTGGCTAAAAGAGTGAACACGTTTTTAAAAAATGTTGCACTCTTCCTCAATGTCAACGTGTGAGTAAACAACAACTTTATGTTTATTGTCAGAAAGCAGAGCAGGACTAGCTGATATCTACTGTATATTCAAATTCAAATGAGTTTAAATCTTTAAATACTTTCAGTTCTAATGTTGTGGGATATGAATGCATACATTATTTTTTAAGATAAAATGTCTACAGATTGATCCATATTAAATGTATTAAAGGCACACTACACCACAGTGATGAAACCCTGCCAGTCACTAAACTCTGCTGCAGTGTGTTCAAACATCACTCCATGCTGTCACACCTACCTCCACCTGTGATGCCCCCTGCAGGCAGCCAAACATTCTACACAACACCTGCAGGACAGGAGGGGACAGCAGAATACACAGCACATACATGAGAATAGAAACATACAAGAGGAGATCTTTTCTTAAAGTCCAAAGTTTATAAGTTCCAAAATAACAGATGTTTAACAGAGAAATTAGCCTTTACATCATATATCATTTCAATCTGGCCCTACCTCCCTCACACATACACACACACACACACACACACACACACACAAAAACGCACGCACACACGCACAAACGCACACACACACGCACACGCACGCACACACACACGCACGCACACACACACGTACGCACACATAGGGAGGTTACTATGGCAACTGAGCCTGAAGGGCCAGTGAATCAGTATGGACTGATCTAGATTTGCTGATAACACATATACAGGACCCACACACACCCACACACACACACACACACACACACACACACACACACACACACACACACACACACACACACACACATTTAGAACATACCAAAATGCTGTTTCGGCTGACATTTGTTCCTCTGACATGATGGGGGAGGCGCAGTTTAGCAACAGATTTACTGCATTTATTAACACTGCACTGACTGTCTGTGGGTAGACCATGACCCATATTACATTTAATTAGATTCAACACAAGAATGCATAATAAGCTTTAACACAAGCAATAAATACTTTCAGCCACCTTCCACAGTGACAAGAGGACAGGTTGAATGATGGATGAGTGAGGGGATTACATATAGGTATGAAAACAGTGCTAAAATGATTATCAAAGCTGCGGCGCCTGTAACTCTGTGAAGAGTACAGCAGATTCTGCTTCAGCACAGTGAAGCTGCCTTCACGTGATAGGAGATGTTCTCTTCACTCATTGTGAGGTCGGAGCCTTGCAGAGGTGAAGGCAGCGAGGCGCTTTGTTTCTATGGTTACCCCCCTGATTGACTCTGACTACGTCACAATTGGTTGCAGTTTCGAGCGGTGCGCCACACCATGAGTATTGCTTCCGCCTAGTTGGGCGACGCCGCTCACTCCTGAGGAAAACAACGACACAGCCAGCGCAGAGCGGTTTCACTGCTGACCATGTGCAGGTGACTTTATAGTACAATATTTAAAGTAATATTGTTTTTATCATACAATCATAAGTCTGTTACGTAAATGTTTGGTAAGGCTTCACTCAGATATGACAGGACTGTTACAAGAGTTCTGAGGGAACCATAATGACATTTCTGCATTCACGGCCGATATCACGAGGATGTTCAATGCATACGGAAAGAACTTCAATTATTCAACATTCAAGGCTTTGAAGGTGGACAGTTATCTCAAAAACAGCATTTGGATCCATAAACCATAATGCTATAATATAAGTATCAGGAATCTTTGTATCTCTAACCTGCTCCTCCCACTGTCTGTAACATGAAGCCAGCATCAGGCCTGTATGCTGTAAGGTAGTGTAACACCTGTAAACACACAGAGCCATTCACATTGCAGAGGAGAGGACAGATCAGCCCCTCACAAGTCTCCAGAGGCTGTGCTGTCTTTTTATAGGCCATCAGAAGTGGAGTGGGCTAATTAGCATTCAGCCTTAATATAGACAGTCTGCACTGTCTGCTGCTGGAATACTTCACGTGTGAGTTTTAAAGCATGGAGCTGCATCAGTGACCTTTTGTCCCCACAGGAGCCTGATCAGCAGCTCTAACTGGTTGCTCTTTAATCCACGTAATATGTAGATTAGAAGAGATTTACCTGGATTACAGATGGATTATCACCATCAGGGCTCCTACACAACCTGCCTGAGGTGTTTAGTTACATAATAATAATATAAAATAATACTTCTATCTTTTTACCAACAGCTGACTAATACTTTGGTCCAGAACAAAGTATTTTAGGAAGTAAAGAAAAGACTGCGATGAAATGTGTCAGTGGTACTATAGATGTCCCAGAACTATGTACATAAATATCTGTATATGAATGCAAATAGTTTAAACTTTTAAAACCGTGTCAATCTTCCAGGGACATAAGCGTCATGTTGATGGGACGAGGTTCAGTCAAAAGTGGTTTGAGAGAGTAGCAAGTGCTAACAAACAGTTTCAGTCTCCAGTGGGATGGAGAGGCTTTATTTATTTGTATATATGTTTGTACAACTGGACCACACACTGACTGAACACTGAACTGTAGACTTGAAACGGAGGAGCAACAACCTGTCAGTTAGGATGAATCACACAGCAACATGACCGACCTACATTATTCTAATGGCCCAGAGGGAGAGCAGAGCGAATCAAGCACTGTAATGCTTCATCTTACATTCCTTTATGTCCATATATTCATTCATGCTAGAAGCCAGTAAGCCATTGGCATTCTTTGAGCAGTAGTGTTCATTTAAACGGCTCTTAGCTAAATGATCCTGCTGACGACATGTAATACTTATTTTGTTTCTGCTTTATTACATTTTTCCACATCTAGTTATCTCTTATAGTAGCTATAATATCACCTCATCTGACTTTGGCAGGTTTCTGTCCTCTCATGCCAGTTCCCACAGTTCAGTGAACTGAGGCGCAGAGGAAAACCAGGGAGCTAAGAAGATGATAGGAGAAGTTCCTTTTAAAGTAGTATACTTTTGTCTATTAACTATTGCAGGATCTCACTATTTTAACATACTCGGACCTTTACAGCATCTCATCCAAGTTCCCTCAATGCCTAAAGCTGCACTGATCAATAACAATGTAGGATATATGACTGTGTGTAATGTGTCACTCCACAGATGATGAAGGATCACCAACTCTGCAGTCCCTTCTCTCTACACAGCTTTCCGTCTTTCATATCATTGTTTTGGTTGTTTTTAGTGAGAACGCTCTGATAAAGCCTCTCAGCAGCCAACAGCAGACAAATGTTCCTGGGATGTTATTGTCAGGAGCCTGTGGAGACCAAGGGAGGTGGACACGAGCACAACTCCAAATGAATGCTAATGTTACTCTGCTTCTGCAACTTCACACATTCACCACCAACTCCATACGTTGATATGTCAATGTTGTGTTTTCTGATTTTATCTGTTGCCCCCAAGTGGCCATACAAATCATTTAATGCAGCATTTCTGCAATTTCAACTGCGGCCACTGAGCCAAAATCTGCAGCACACAGCACCCCGTTGTTCCCGGGGGAATATCTATCCCTCTGGAAACATGAACGAGGTAAGCAGAATGTATGCCAATCATTTCTTTCCTATCCAAGGCGCATCATCATCAAAATCAATAGCCCTGTTTCTCTGGGGACCATGAACATCCACTGCATTATGATGGCATCCAGCCAGTGTGCAAAGTTGACATTTTGACCTGAGTGGTGCCAGAGGAAAGGTCAGGGTTGTGAAACGCATTAGGATTCATCCTCTGGGGAACACGAACATCTGTAGTAAATGTCATGACATCTGTTCAGTAGAGATCTTTGCTGCAGCGCTCCATCGCTGTGTGAGAAGCAGAGAGGATGAACCGTGCAGTATAATGTGAAACTAGTGGAGAAATAAGGACAACGGACTCATTTTGAAGTTAGAACAGTTTGAGGAAGCTTTTCTTACATAAGGCTTGGTGGGAGAGTACTGTAATGTGAGCTGGAATAATCCTGACCTAATTTCACTGCTACACTCCTCCAGCGAGGTCAAGAATGTGTTTGAGAGATGTACAAACGCACGCACGCACGCACGCACGCACGCACGCACGCACGCACGCACACACACACACACACACACACACACACACACACAGCCTGGCTTATGTCCCACTTCCTTCTCTGTCTGGCCAGAGGAATGCTCTGTTTCCTGTGTGTTGTGATCAGTGACTGCTTCTCAGCGGGCCTCCAACAGATCCCAGCAGCTTGATAAGGAAATAGCCTTCTCTAGTAGTAGATACAACTGCTACTGAAACCAGCCCACTGTTTCCCATTCAAATCTACATTCCAATTCTGAGCCACTTTCACACAATCCTGCTTTGCTGTAAACATTGCAGGTGTATTTTTCCCAGCGCTGTAGTAACTGAGAGCTTTGGAGACGTGTAGATGCATGACACACGTTTGCACAGCTAGATAAAAGTGTGCAGTAATAACTACTGGGGAGCGTGAGATCTACCTCATAGCAAATTAATTGGAGTGAATTTTGGAAATATTGGATGCTGGATAAAGCTTAAAATGCAACTTGTTTTTATAATGGAAGTAAATTCCTTACAGTTAGACATTTGTATTTTATTTTAGTACCAACCAAAGGCTCTTTCACATCTCCAGCAACTGAAATATGTCTCATGGGAGCTGGAGCTGTTGGTAAAAATAGAACAGTTGTTCTATCTCCGTAAAAAGACCAGGGGGTCAGATTTTATTAGCCAGAACAGAGGCAAGTGTGAAAGATGAAAGAAATACACTGCGGCTACAAGCTCACTCCATGTCAGTATGTCTGTGGCTGTCAGGGAGAATGAAACAGAACTCTCCACACAGCAAAGAGATCAGAGTGAATGTGACGTTGTCTTGTACTTTGCATGCACGGAGTAAAGGGAAGGATATCGTCCAAAGATTGATGCACACAGTTCTGAATACACAGACGCACAGTTTGCACATAAACGCAAAAAGATGCAGAAAGTATAGTTTGGAGTTAATGACAGAATAACTACATTACTGCACAGACAATTTACAATTCAGTGTGACGTTGCTGTAAAACAGGTTACACTGTGTATATTAGATCCATGACACACATACCTTTATTTGATCAGGAGACACCACTTAAAGCATCGTATAATTACACCAGAAATGATAAATATAAATATCAACTGGGTATGATCCTGAAAGTGTGTGTGCACGCTGACTCAGTGTATTTTCTCTAAGTCATCATTCTGTCAACACACACATGAACGCCCTCTTTTTATTTCTTCCTCTCTCCATTGTTACACACATTAGCAGAGTGCCAGCATAAAGAACACACACGCATGCATGCACGCACGTACGTACGCACGCACACACACACACACACACACACACACACACACACACACACACACACACACACACACACACACCCACCCACCCTAATGAATGTAACATCTGAAGCTGATGTGCGCCGCTATAACTGGAGCAGTCAGCAGAAAATCTCTGTGTTAAAAGCTTCACTCAGCAGAAACTCTACTGATGTCGTCTCCTCTCTCTGTGTCTTTAACCACTGTGGCTCAAAAATATGTGATAAGCACCAGCCCACACAGATCAGTTGAAATCATCTATCATGTGATTTTGCAATATCAATATATGTCATGGTATAAGCAATTGTGTGTTAAATTGACTGTTTATAGATCAAATAACCAAAAAGAAACATCTGTTTGGCACATCCAATACTTATATACCTTAATAAAGTACATCATCACAATGAGGCATAAAATCTATATAAACATAAAAACCCAATTCTGACAATAAACATTCCTGCTCACTGATTAAACACAACCAGTGACATTAAAGAGAACTGTCTTCATATAAACAGTGTTGCAAAATCCTCTCGCTGTGCTGTAAATATCATGAAATCACTCAACGCTATCCGCAGCATGATGTGAGAGAATGTAAAGGAATATATGTTTATAGGCCTTATGTGTCTTATTGGTAAGAGTAATGATCAGTAAGTCCCTCAATGTATTTCAGAGGCTGTCAATCTAAAGCAGCCCAAAATCAAACGTTTATGAACTTAGATGAGTGCAAACCCTTAGATCACATTGTGGGTGAAACATGCTTAGTACCTGAGGTTGACATTAATTATTAGACAACTACTACTGCACTGAATAATATGAACATTTCCAAAGATGAGACACATTTCAGAAACATGTTCCTTCTGTTGCTTTTGCTGCTTCTAGTCCTGAACCTCCAGCTTGAGGATTCCTCAACAAGAACATACCTGCAAAATATTTGTATCACCTTTCAAAACACATTTCTCAGAAGTTCGTCAACCCGAGCACAAGTCTGATCAGCCACAACATCAGCTGCGAGTTTACGCAACATTCTTGGTAGATCACATAAATGCAAAGTTATTGAAAAACTAAAATATTTGTATCACCTTTCAAAACACATTTCTCAGAAGTTCTCTTGCAGATGGCATGAATTCTTCAAGCACCTGAACCTGATTGTTTTTTTAAATGTTCAGCTAATGCATAGTTCTCTTTATGCAGAATGACTGAGGGGTCAGTGTCCCCTCTCCCCACACTGTTGATATGATACATCACATCTACAGTTTGGTCAACCTGAACCCAGGGCAGCTCCATTTTAGACTGGACTGCAAAAAACATCTCAGTGTGGGGAATCAGTCCTACATTCTCAGAGTGACACGCACAGTATGTGATTCTACTGAGGCTTATGAGTATCATGAACATTCAGGGAGGCATGAAATACAAATAGATGCTTCTTTTATTAACTGGATAAAAACATTTGTCTAAGAGTTAATCATCATCAAATCCAATCATTTCTTGGAGAATATGAATGAATAAAACAAATAGCAAATAATTGGGTCCTTGGATTTTTCAGTGCGGTGAATAGCTCACAGGAAGTCAGTGTTCCAAGCCCGGAAAAGGACACAACGCATGTATTCCACCACAACATCAACAAACAACTTGTCATGTTTCCTTTAATGTACTGCATGTGATGGATGCAGTACTTGTACTTGTTGTATTTGATGTGTGTATCTTAAGAGATAGCTGTGTTCTTTAGTTCCTGGTGTGACTATATTGCATGGAAAGCCCCACCCTTGGAGCCATTATCCAATACATTTGGAATTCTGTTCAACCAATTATCCAATGACAACTGTGCACATCTAAGGGAGAGCAGCTGATCAGCAAAATGATCAGCAGCTCATTTCCTTCTCTCCATGTTTCTGCTCACTTCCTATTAATGGAAGCACATTCTGAAACAACTGTACGCACAGACAGGCAGACGGACACAAACAGCCATTAAGGTGACTGCAGCTTGGGTGGTCAGTTGTGTACACACACACACACACACACACACACACACACACACACACACACACACACACACACACACACACACACACACACACAACATGCACACACATACACACACTCACACACAAACATGCACAGACACACACACACTCTGGGAGCTGTGAGTTTAATCTGCCAAGCTGCCATCCTGTGAATTGGTAGTGAACTGAGAGGCCAAGCAATTTACTCCTCACAAAGGCCATTCCACACCACTGAGAAGTGTGTGCGTGTGTGCGTGTGTGTGTGTGTGTGTGTAAGTATGATGGAATTGAGACAGGGTGGGGAGGGGAGGAATACAAGGGATATATGTAGGATAAAGTGTTGCAGCAGAAGGATGTGGAGGTCTGGATAGATGATGAGGATACGAGGGGGGGGGGGGGGGGGGGGATGAGAGCGAATGAGAGAGGGATACTGGGAATTTAGGGAGGGGAAATGAGAGGGAGGCTCTATATACAGGGAGGTGAAGAGGGATGGACAGAGATAAAGACGGAGGGGTTGTCTGATGTTACACTCTGAGAGGACAACACACACTATTAGATACATAAGCTCTGTGATGACATCATCATTACCTCCTGGTAGTACTGTCCTACTGTATAATAGCTTTTGCACAGAAAATGTAACCACTGCTAAGGGAATCCGGGTGTTCTTAAACAAGAAACCCTGGATGAACAAAACATCAGGCAATACAGGACGATACACGCACGCACCGAAGACTGAAGAACAGCTCTTCCCCACAGCTATCAAACTGTTGAACAACGCCTGACAACCAGGCTTCAGCCTCATCAAAGTCCTCCAGTTCAAACTCCCAGAGCTGCATTCACTGTATTCTTGCAGCAGCATGTCAGTCAAGTCTTCACCAGTCACCTCAGAGGGGAACTGCTTGTATATACAGAGTGAGTTCATATGTGGTCATGTCAAACAACAGTCACGTGGCTCTGTAGATGCCTCTGCTACCTTCAAGGAACTCCATGGAAGTTGATTTGCTGTATGTCACAATACAAGAGAACATAACCTTAAAGGCACTAAGACACGGCTGCAAAAAAATGATACGTCCAACACCAGACTTGAGAGTAACACAGTTGATTCTCCAGACACAAATGAGTGTGTTCAGAGAAAAGAGTGTGTGAAGCGCTGAGTCTCGACATGCCACAACTCTGAGAACTCTTGACGACTTAATGGGTCACAACCGCAGCTGGACCTGCACTCATGTTGCTTCTACACACACTGTAGGCTTTGTATTAAATGACACTGTCCACACTAACAAGGCGTGCCCCTGCCGCCTTTAAACAGCCTGTGTGCTTCATAATACAGAGCAAAGAAAAGTGTAAACATCTCCCACTACAACACAGCATTTCAAAGTGCTTTTTTGTTGGCTAAAATTATACTTTAAAGGAATTAAAAATGCCTCAGGCCCTTTAATTGCGTTTAATGGCTGCATGTATATTTTGCACTTTTAGTAAGTCATACTTCACTCTGCAGGGAAACCTCTGCCCACTGGAGTTGCCTAAAGTTTCCCTAAAAGTATCTCAAGGTGAAAATAGTGGAATTCACATTCTGTTATTGATACCTTTTGTTTTTTTATGTTTTGTAAATAGACATATTAACCAGATTTCTTTATAGAACAAAATCCATCGAGACATTAATGGTTTTAATGTCCCACTGCAGTTCTGGTCATTTCCATTTATAACACACAGTCTGTCTGGTATCTACATGTTAATGCAATTATGTTATATTAAATATTAATGACCTAAACACCTGATGATAATACTCAGTTTTGCATGTGAACCCCTCCAATAAAATGCACTTGTTAAACTGTGGTAGCTGTTTTCAAGAGAAAACCAGGAGTATTTTCATACCATTTCATGTCACTATTTGTCATGGGTTTAGTTTATAATCCAGTCTGTAATGAAATTAAATCCCTGTTCTTAATCCTGCCTACGAAGCTCTGATTGGTCCATTGTTCCTTCATTTTGCAGAAACAGCGTCAATGGGCACACCAGACCTATTTGAATCTTTGAAAAAATGGCAGTGGATTATTCAGAGCCCTTAACCCCTCACCCCTGTTAACAGATCCCGACAAGCAAAAGTATCTGCATGCAAAGAAACCACTTCCAGCAGGAGAGAAAATATGATTTTTCAAACTTGGGTAATGGACATTTAAAGGTGGTGGATGTTTTGTGTTTTCCGCAGTTCCATGACATATTGAGGAAGACAAAGGTGGACACAAATGCTAATTATGGGTTCCGCCATTTTCCCAAACTACAGAGAATTCCCACCGGCAAATGTGATGTTAATTGCTGTGTGAGATATGTAGAAGAAGGAAGAGTGCTGGCATGAAGTGAGAGATGATTGACTAGAAAGGATGGGAATGCATAACAAGGGTGTGAGGTAAACGGGAAGTAGTGAAAGGTGAGTATCTGCAGGGGAAATTACATCAAGCCCTCCATCTTTCAGTCCATGCACAGTAATATCTACCTCTTCACATCATTAATCTCTCTCCGTCTTTCCCTTTCTCCTCCATCCATTTACCATTTCATTATCCCCCTCTCATTCCCTCCTTCCAGTTCTTTCTCCTTCTCCCTCCGCTGCTTCTCCACACTGTGTAAATCATCCAATCAGGCCTGATGTAGAGCCCATCATGACAGAGGCCAGAGGTCAAGCACAGACAAACTGGGATGAGGCGTGTCCGACTGGGAGGATGGATGGAGGGGAAAAGGCTGGATAACTGGAGGTATTCAGAGATTCAAGGAGAAAATGAGACAGGGCTCCTCACTTCCAAGATAAGATTAATTAAAAACGGTTGTTTTCATTATTGATCAATCTGTTGATTTGTTTTCTTATAACTTGAATAATTGTTCAAAATGAAAACGTAAGAAAACAGTCAGAAACAGACATCACCAGTTTCCTGAACCCAAGATGACCAACTGTCGAATCTGACTTCCTTATGTGATGTCAGACACCCACTCACGTCTTGTTGCAGCTATTCCAAACATCCAAACACTCTTTGACATATAAAACAAAACGAGCAAATGCCACGCCATAATGTCTTATCATTTCCCCTGGGTCATCCAATATACAAAAACCTCCCTTTCTACAAGTCATTTGCATTTTCTTCTGTGTAAGTGGAGGCTGAAGGGCGACGGTGAAGGAGCAGAGAGTAGGGAAAGCAAAAGGGAGTAGATAAAGGAGGTGAGGGGACACACTGTAGATGAAGGAAGCAGAGTGGTGATGAAGAAGTGAAGGGCACATAGAAGGTCGAAGCAGAGATCACGATGCTACTTCTTAGTTTTTTATAATCACCTAGCAAATGTCCTTATGAATACATATCTGAATCAGGTAATACATACAGAAAAGCACCAACTATTTTTCATTTGTTTAATGTTCCTCATTTAAAGGATTCATGAACAAATGTTCTATTAATTACAAGTCTCTAAGATGAATATTAGACCGATGTGTCTGAAATGAAGTTCAATTGAATTAAGACATGCAGAATTTGCTTTCAGAAATACAACATCATGCTATTAAAAATGTTAATCCACAAGAAAACCCTTTAAATTAATTTCAGCAAGACAAACACACACACACACACACACACACACACACACACACACTAAAGCTGCATTTAATGGAACACTCAATATTATAAACTGCCTCATAGCACAAAACGATCGTTATTGCCAGCAGGGTTTTGCAAGTGTTGTTGATCAATGCCAGTTCATTATGACTGAGTTAGGCTAGCAGTTTCCCCCTGTTTTTTGTCTTTGTGCTAAGCTAGGCTAAAGGCATTACTGTAGTGGACGCACAGAGATGAAGCTGATCTCAATCTTCTCATCTGTATAAGACCACAATCACAAACTGTTTTCCCAAAAATGTTGGACTACTCCTTTAACAAAACAAGCTCAATAAGTCCTAGCATACTCCAGTATCACTTAACCACTGTCAACATTTAGACAGATCCTTCGTATGCAACTGCAGTAGTGCCACTGTATGGCTATGAGAATACTAGATGGATAGCTGTACTAGTAAAGGGCAACACAATCCATATTGTGGATAATGCTACAATAATAATACACACACACAGACTGCAGTATGGGTGTAATGGTACACAGAAGTTCCTGTCCCGTTCATACTCTGGTTCTTACCGGTTCGGTGCAAGTTCAGTAAAGCGTAAAAAAACCGCAAAGTGCATAAGTCATTTTATGTACGTTGAACAGACGGTAATGCAAGTGTCAAAGATGGACACAAGCCCTCCTGCTGGGGACTGAGGGAACATTTTACCCACTAGCTACTTTGGTAAACTATTATCATTATAAAAATATGAACATTTCAAACACATCTGTTTTACACTGAACAAACACTATCCCGAAAAACAACAGCTCGGTGATCAGCACATCTGAGAGACGCCATTGAATGTGCGTTAGTGTTGAGTGTGTTTGCGTTCACATCACATACAACTTTAGAGCGACGCTGACACAGAGTCCTCGTTTTATACTCACAACTCACTCCCTGTTGCTGCTGTAGCTGTCACACGATGAACTGCCATAGTGTGACTGTCACACTCCAATTTGGTTCCTCATTGTGTGCATTAATCTACACACCGTGTGTTGTACGTGAGGCAGCGTGCACCAGCCCCAGATGGTTCGGAACAATTACACAAACCGTTACAGCCTTACACTGCAGAGAAAGAGACTGCTGGAAGACAGTGTCTCCTGCTGAGGTTTGCATCTTTCAGATAATAGAATGTTAGTAGAATGTTATTTGGTTCAGTGCGTTTGGTTCCTGAACTGTAGATATCGCCTACATGTCTATCAATCAATAAAGCTCTATATCAGCATACTGGCTAATCAATACTAAACCATTTATGGCTAATGGAGGCACGAAAGAGGATACAACATCACATTGGTCATGCAGATATGTAGGGTGACCATGGCTCGGAGGTGGGAAGGTCCCTTTGATACCAGTCGGGCAGTAGCATTCTGGACTAGCTGCAGCGTCAGGTGGCTGATGCTGTACAAGAGCAATGCCCAGGAGCTACTGCTGCCATGTTTGCAGGGAACAAAGCTTTTATGGGGGGTGAGAAGAGACACTGATAATGTATTGAGACACTGATAATGTATTGAGACACTGATAATGTATTGAGACACTGATAATGTATGGAGACACTGATAATGTATTGAGACACTGATAATGTATTGAGACACTGATAATGTATTGAAGACACTGATAATGTATTGAAGACACTGATAATGTATTGAAGACACTGATAATGTATGGAGACACTGATAATGTATGGAGACACTGATAATGTATTGAGACACTGATAATGTATGGAGACACTGATAATGTATAGAGACACTGATAATGTATTGAGACACTGATAATGTATTGAAGACACTGATAATGTATTGAGACACTGATAATGTATTGAGACACTGATAATGTATTGAAGACACTGATAATGTATTGAGACACTGATAATGTATGGAGACACTGATAATGTATGGAGACACTGATAATGTATTGAGACACTGATAATGTATGGAGACACTGATAATGTATAGAGACACTGATAATGTATTGAGACACTGATAATGTATTGAAGACACTGATAATGTATTGAGACACTGATAATGTATTGAGACACTGATAATTTATTGAAGACACTGATAATGTATTGAAGACACTGATAATGTATTGAGACACTGATAATGTATTGAAGACACTGATAATGTATTGAGACACTGATAATGTATTGAGACACTGATAATGTATTGAAGACACTGATAATGTATTGAAGACACTGACAATGCATTGAGACACTGATAATGTATTGAGACACTGATAATGTATTGAAGACACTGATAATGTATTGAGACACTGATAATGTATTGAAGACACTGACAATGCATTGAGACACTGATAATGTATTGAGACACTGATAATGTATTGAGACACTGATAATGTATGGAGACACTGATAATGTATGGAGACACTGATAATGTATTGAGACACTGATAATGTATTGGAGACACTGATAATGTATTGGAGACACTGATAATGTATTGAGACACTGATAATGTATTGAAGACACTGATAATGTATTGAGACACTGATAATGTATTGAAGACACTGATAATGTATTGAGACACTGATAATGTATTGAAGACACTGATAATGTATTGAGACACTGATAATGTATTGAAGACACTGATAATGTATTGAGACACTGATAATGTATTGAAGACACTGATAATGTATTGAGACACTGATAATGTATTGAAGACACTGATAATGTATTGAGACACTGATAATGTATTGAAGACACTGATAATGTATTGAGACACTGATAATGTATTGAGACACTGATAATTTATTGAAGACACTGATAATGTATTGAAGACACTATCAGTGTCTTCAATACATTATCAGTGTCTCAAAGACATGTCTGGAAACACCAGGTGCAGACACTGACACCAGGAGAAAACTGACATATCAGCCTCAGATAAACATAAACACATGAGGCACAATCCCACAAGGCACCATGTGTTCTGCTGTGCTGACTGCAGTCAAACACAGAGGCATGCTCGGCTAACTGCAACAGTCAGCTCACACACTGCAGCTGTACCTG
>NC_041360.1:3055175-3067675 GCF_900634415.1 Cottoperca gobio
TTCCTACTACATACAAATACGCAGTGCACACTTAGTAATTCAAAGTTTATTGATAAATTAGTTGATGAAAAAAACTCAATTAATAACTACTTATCAATGAACAAGTGATTTGTGAAGCCAAACTGTCAAACATTACATAACCGTAGCTCCTCAGTCATACTGATGTGCTGCTCTTTCCTGTCTCATGTGAAACTACTTAAAGCTGTCTTAAGTGTGAACTAAATATCTTTGTTGACAAAACAAGACATTTAAATGCTTCATCATCGGCTTCAGGAAACTGTGAGGGGCATGTTTCACCATGTTCTGACGCTACAGACAGATGCTGCCAGTGAAACATGTAGTACTGAAATGTCTGAGAGCCTCAGTGTGTCAGACGCTCCATGTTACCAGCAGCCTCCTTTCCAGGGATGGACTGGGACGTATGGATGAGATATTTTATATGTTACAGTTCCATCAGTATAGTGTTTTAATATCAAATGTATATGATGAGCTCAGAAAATAGTGAGCTTCAAATTTTCCAAAGTTCAATGTGAATTGTGTCCATGCACATTTAATAATGTGTCAGTGTGTATTTAGGATTTACAAACAGCCTGTGTACCGCTCTGAGCTTGTGAAAATCAGGTTCCTCGCTTCCAATTCTATATATATCTGACCCATCCCTGCTCTCTGCTGCTACATTAGACATACAAGTGTGTGTGTGTGTGTGTGTGTGTGTGTGTGTGTGTGTGTGTGTGTGTGTGTGTGTGTGTGTGTGTGTGTGTGTGTGTGTGTGTGTGTGTGTGTGTGTGTGTGTGGTTTTGCACGGAACACATCCTGTTGTTTCCCCTGTGTGATCAGCATATCAAACCACGCTCAATTGAACATGCCCCAGACACTCAACACACACACGCACACACACACTCACACACTCACACACCATACACACACTCTGTTTCTAGGAACAAACCTGCCATGTAACATGTGCGTCATGGAAAGCAAGGCTCTGTGTGTGTGTGTGTGTGTGTTTGTGTGTGTGTGACCAGGTGAGAGGGATCACGGGAACTGTTGCTGTGGCAACCAGAGGCTACCACTGGCTGATACTGTGATACTGCAGGTGAGCTGATGTCACTAATCCAAGTCAAGTTGACGCAACAAGGGAGCAGTACATGGGAACATCTGAACAACATCACACACACACACACACACACACACACACACACACACACACACACACACACACACACAAACTGCAGCCAACACAAGAAAAGAAACATCTTGTATGATGATCACCGATGTATAAAAATCCTTGCATTTATTATCAGAGTACAACTGAAATAAAATGAGTTGATAAGCGGTGTATTAATCAGCAACATTGTGGGGAACATGAATGTTTGTCCTAAACTCTCATGGCAATCCATCCAACAGTTGTTGAGATATTTCAGTCTGGACCAAAGTGGTGGACGGAGCATCCAGGGAGCCTGTGGTTCAACACACTCCACATGTAAAACTTCCTCATGCAGAAGCTTTGTGTCTTATAGACAAGAACAGGACATGAAACCAGTGATCAGGGTATCCCCTGTCATTGTTGGCCAATTCAATGGCCAATCAGCACACTTGACATGTTATTAGCGTATACATCTAACGGTGGAGAGAAATTAGAGGTTAAGCTTTACAGAACTCAATTTACTAATTGAGCAAATAGACTTGGATAATGGCAGTGGGGTAAAAGTGTTTAGAGAAATATTTCTAACCACTGGCCTTAACATAACCCTCCAGTGTGGTTCAGTTATCAGGACAAAACTAGAGTAAACTTTTCCACTGAGATTTCACAGCACCTAGTTTTTGTGCCATTTGGTAACATATTTACTTTCAAAGCGCTGTGAGCAGAAACACTTTGGAGAATGCAGACCTACTTAATGTCCTCCATGCTGAGGAGACGGTGCTGTCTGCCTCTCTGTCTGTCTGACTGCTGGCAGAGAAGATGGGAGCTGTCTGTCTCTTTTAGTAAAAGCATCCACCCACACACACACACACGCACACACGCACACACACACACGCACACACACACTAGATGCATCCAATACACTTTGAGTGCATCACTTTCATCATCACAGTTTCTGCCTTTGTGTTATACAATCTCCCCCTCTGTGGCAGGAACACACATGCTTGACACAAGCACACACACACACAGATCTGCATCTCCAGTGTGTCTCATGAAATAGCAGGAGGCAGCAGGTCCATTTGTGAATGCCAAGTTAAGCAAATCCGAACACATCCTGCCACAGTGAGAAGGGAGCCGCCTCTGCACCTTCGTGGGTGGAAACACCTTCCACACGGCAACTAATATACATGAGTAGAGATGACAGCCATGCAGAGCAGCCACATGCACAAGTCCTCTACAGCACTGTTCTCTTTTCACCAATAATCAGTCAACAGCTGCTTAAGAGACAAAATGTTAACCCATTCAACTCCGGCTTTGATAAGAGACCAGTAAACACCACAGACAGCTGTCAATTAACCAAACACCTGAAAACATACCTGTCTACGCCTTATTATCTTAATATATTAGTTTTCCTAGAGCCAGGGTTTACTGGCCAGTATTGGGACTACAAGCTCCAGCTTCACTACTCTGTCGTGGGGATGATGCTTAGCAGGCCAGCACAATGAAAGGACAGAAGAATATTGCATATATGATACAGTTATAATAGTTGTCTTAATTCTTCTTATCAGAATAGGGAAATAAATGCTTAAAATATGTTCAATCAGAATAGTGACTGATATCAAAATACTAAATATACAGAGCAAATGTTTCATTATGTGGATGATTCACTTGTTACTATATAGCATAAAGTCATGTTGTATAATAACTTATTCATGTTCTAGTGTTGAAACTGCATTCCAACTTTGATATCTTACTTTCGGTGCATTATTTGGTGGCAATAATTGAAAGAACAGATTTTACAAATTCTGACAGCATATTCCAAGGAAGATTAAAAAGCCTGCAGCACAAACAAGCAAGAGGGAACGTGCAGACATGTGAATTCACTGTGAAATCCCAATTAAGAACTGTAGAATTAGCAATTAATCACCATATAATAAAGCAGTGCAAATCTGCTTGTGAATAAAGTAATTATTATTACTATTATCAACCACAAGGACCGTGGTAATCATCAGTTATCAGATGCAAGGAACAATGTAAATATTGTGCATGCCAAATAATAGAAGTAATACAAGAAATGTAACCCCTTTTTATTTGTGCACACACACACACACACACACACACACACACACACACACACACACACACACACACACACATATACACACAAACACAAACACACACATATACACACACACACACACACAACCCTCCAGGCAGAGTTTGTGAAACAGAGTCTCAGGAATGTAATAAAGCACAACATAAGACCATTTCCAACACATTATTGTGTGTAAAAGCAACATTAATCCATCCCTAGAACACACACAAGCAGTAATATCAGCTGTCTGAATGTGTTGACAGGTCGGGCCTGCTGAGAATAGCTCTGGCACTACAGGCCACACACTGGCTGTATGTGGCCTTAAACCAAAGCACACTCACTAAAGTGCAGATCAATGCCCCTGTCCTCTGGAGCAGACTGCAGGAGCTGGTGGTAGCTTTTAACACTTCACATCAGTCACTTATGACAACCCGAGAGTGTCACTTTATTCTAATACAATGCACATTTCTAGACTTGGTTTACACTACTCATTACAGTAGCTAGCTATTTTAATGACAGCAGGCTAATGAAAGTTGACATTTGAATAATTGAAGTGCTGCTTGTGTATAACTGGGTGTGTGCTGTACTGAATATTGAACGTGTTAAGTCTTGCTCTGCAGTGTAGACAAATTGCCTCTAAGCAGCTAATATCAAACACTGAGGGACAGAAAAAGCAGACAAAGTATTTCCTGAGCCCCAGGGCTGACATACTTACAGGGACAGACATTTTGCTGCTGCTGTCACTCTCCTTGGCTCCTGGCTTTTAAAACGCACGGTGGTCTATTTCCCAGATGCTACTTTTCCAACAGAACAAGGGTTTCTTCAAGTGTCAGTCCTGCTTCATCCATTCCGTGCTGCAGTCTATAAGAAAAGGCAAACATCCAGCTGTAGGTGGACGGGGTGTTGTTGAATTTGGAGAGTCAGAATATATGCCTGCAGCAGAAGCAAGGGTTTTGCGGCAGCGGCAGCAGCAGTGCGGCCGCCTGAATGTCCAGCAGAGCCGGCAGTCTCTCCTCCGTCCCCCGCCTTCCCTCTCCCTCCGCCGCTCCGCAATTCGGTCACGGATTCCTTCGCGTAACCCCCTTTAGAAATGCTTCAATTAAAACTAGTAAACGACGAAGCGATGATTCTGGAGGTCAAGCGACTGCCACAGTTATGTTGACTGCCAGGTCTGTACCGTGAGTGAAGGCAGGAGAGAACCGCCTCTGCTCTGCCGCTGTCTGCTGCCGCCCCGCCGCCTGTGCTTCCACAGGGACGATCCATGCCAGCCTTAAAGAGACCGCCTCACTGCACTCACCGCTGCGATGCACTCACTTTCAAAACCCACAGCAGGGTACCCCTTTGAAGGACCATACCAATAGTTTGCATGCTCATTTATTACAAGTGATTTATACGTAACATTAGACGTATTTAGCAGACGACTATTTTGCAAATCATGCTGCTGCTGTATTTTCAAGATTTTGATTGAATTTACCTCACTACACTATCTATGCATTACATGCACAGAATAAACTTCACAATGCAACTACATTACTACACTATACATTATACTGTAATGAAAGAAAAACAAGTTGTCGTAAACAATCTACTAATGTAAATATGTAATAATATACTGTAGGTTAATAAGGTTTAAAACTTTAATGAGAGTAGTTTTTTTATCACTCCATGAAGCCAGTGGTTTCATTACAATTTGAAAATCTATTCGCAAACTCTGGAAACTTGACTAACTTTGTAGTACACCACAGTGTCTGAATTCATTTTGATCAGTTACATTGTCATTATTTCCAAAACACATGATTTTCAAAATGGTTAGCTGTAATGTTTATTTGCATTATCATACAGTGACAGATTAATTACAGTATATATAGTATATATACTGAGCTACCTCTGTTTTCACAACATTCCATCTTCTGAGGTTGTGCAGTTGTTTATGCAGTCACTGTCAGAAGATAGTCACATGTTTCTGCTCATTTTAACAATGTGTCCCAGATTTGACATTTTTAACACAGCGACACTTACAAAAATCAAGTTTCGTTATTCATAAACACACCTCTGAAAACAGACAGTTGTGTAAATCAGTAAGTCATTATACAGATTGGAATAGATTGAATGGATTGGTTGTCAAAATGATGTGCACTATAAATACTTTCTCACGCTTTGTGTGTGTGTGCGTGTGTGTGTGTGCGTGTGTGTGTTTTCTGCAGGCGCACAATCAGACCCCTGCTGTGGTTTAAACACAGCAGCTATTTTCACCCACTCACCTCACTTACATGTCAAACATGCATGCCCACATCCAGCTAGTGATGCTCCGTAACACCAGTAGTTACTGTATGTGTGTGCTTCTCCTTAGTCATTTAAAAAGTGTGAAGTTTGACAGCGACCATATGTCTACACATGATTTATTAGATAACTTCCACAACACATGCACATTTGTAATTGATTCTATAGCCCTACCAAAAATAACAACCTATTCTGTTAATACAAAACCAGTATCATCAATAGTGTAAATATTGCATTGCACTTCCTCTAATGTGTTGTGGTAGTCTTTAAGATTATCATCATGGGGGCATGCTGCTTTATTAACAGGTGTCTCAATGTCACCTGTGGTTCTGAGGCCCTCAGCTCCACCGGGTCCCTGTGGGTGACGACAGAAATGATCAGATGCATTTTTCAATTTGATGCATGTCTTTAACACGCATCGAGGAAATTAAACTGTCCAATGTATGCAGAATAAAATCAATCCCTCATAACTGATGGTCTTAATGAGACCCAAATCCATTTCCACCGCACTGCAACAGGGTTTCACATGAAAGAGATTTAGACAAGATATCACTTGTCTATAAATAGTTACAGCTTCATGTTAAAATGATCAGCCCTCTGGCTATCATGTAAATAAAATAAAACATGAGGCGAGGTCGAGGTTACAAACATGCATTTGCTGATGTATAGTGCTGCTATCCTTTAATAAATCCTAATCCGCTCCACCTCGAACATATTGTATCGGGTTGATTGATTCCATCATTCATTTAGATAGAGATAGAGATATTAGAGATTATCTCAAACTGCACCGGTTGCCTATGGGAACCCATTACAGTGAATGGCCTCTGTTGAGATGTTTTGAATGGAGTGGACTTTTAGTGTCCCATGATGATGTAAATCCTGTTTCAGAATAAAATACTGCCAACACACTCCCATAGACACATTCCACTTTATGTGTGTGGGAACATATGTGAGGATAATCTCCTGTCAGCCCGTCGCCGTAAAAATGCTACTATCTGTGTGTGTGTGTGTGGAAGGAAAGGTTCTGCCAGCAAAAAGGTTGTGAAAAATACTGTACACTATTGAATTTGAAAAAATTAAGAATTGTAGGTTAATTTACATATTTTGCACAATGTATTCATATGACTTAATTTCATAATGTCTTATTTATTGAATATTGATCCTTTTGGGGTTCCATAGTTCCGTAGTGATCCGTGCAGTCAGCAGTACAACAGAGGTGGAGGAAGAACGATGATTGACACAGAGGCTCTTCCCTTCTACAAACAGTTCGACAACTCAGCAAACATAACAAACAATCAACCAGCGCATTTAAAATGATCTGTGTTTATTGAATATCTAATATTTACATGAATAAACAGAGAGCGGCATCAAGGCTCCACATTCAAACTAACAAAACATCCTCCTCTCACCACTCTCGTGTCTGTCCTCAGGTCTGTTCTTCCAGGACAGAACAGCCCCTGAGGGACGGGCAGTCAGTGTGGTCCTCTCATATGATGAGATGATGCAGTTAGATTGATTACATTTCTCTGCTGGTATTGATCAGCATTACAGTGCTCTGTACAGTGTCTCCAGAAAGCATGAATCCATGTTATCATAACTTCAGTGGTCAGCAGGGGCTTTGAGTGTCCCATGATGGTTTCAAAAGTAAATGTTCACATTTAAAGGCATTACATCAACTACAGTTATTTTCCAAACCCCAAAAATGTCATCAACGGCCTAAAGAAACGATATTAGTGGCACACTCAAACAATGACACATCTACCAAACAATGACATGCATCTAACCAAACCTTTAAAAAGGTGCAATGTGTAATGCCTGGACACCTGCCCCAAACAAATAGGGCCAACAATTCAAATCTTATTCCGGGTCCATATAATCTACATTTTCAGTTAAAAAAATAAAAAAACAAACAAACAAAAAAAGGTTACCACTATAACATCAGAGCAAGAATATGCACAATTCCACCTGCAGAAACTCAGGGAGCCGAACAAGATGATTTTATGATCTTCACGTGTGGCATCTATCGATTAGTCAGCCGTGTGTTTTCTTGACACTAACTGGGGGCTGTACGCTCCGTGTACGCTTTTGATAGTTTCTTTATTGAACTAAATCACAAGCAGCAGAAACGAGAAAACGACTCGTATTTCCGTCTCATCCTTTCCCGCCTCACGGAAACTACCTCGGCAGGACTCGGAGTCACAGTAGGCTGGTGGAGCTCCGTACACCGAGCTTCTTCTGGAGCTGCCGACCGCTTCACTCCCGGGGAAATAGTTGAGGACGAGGTGAGGGTGCAAGTCGTTTGTTTTGTTTCTGCCAATTAACAAACTATCAAAAGTGTACATGGAGCATGCAAAACACACAGACCATAGACGTATTATTGACATCCCTCGGTGCAGCTGCACTAGTGTCAGCCTGACTCACTATCGCCTCTAGAGGAACAAGTGGTATTACAAGACAGTAGATATCTCTGCAAAACAATACAGACGTTTTTAGATTAACGCCAACACTGTTACCGCTGCACATCAGTTAATTCTAACATGTTTTAAATACAAATTCTGTCCATATCTCACTTATTGCACCTTTAACACAAACGGACATATTAAACCTTAACTGTCTTTTAATGAATGAATGAATGAATTATTACATTATTTTCTTTGAGACATGTGATGTTGCTCTGCAGGAGAGTGTGCAACAGTTTCTTTTTGGATAGCACAGCTGGGAAATGCCAAAGTCAGAAATGTTCAAAACGTACACATGGGTGCTTTAACCGTCAGCACTACATCATGTGTATGGGGCAACATGGTAGGTGACTAATGGTTGGAGTGTTACCAAAACTTGAAACATGAAAACACCTGACTTGATCAATATTACAAACAATATGACACTGCTGTTTTCTTTTATTGAAAATACAACAATAGAGTAGGGTACCAGGGAGTATTCAGGTAAAAAACATCCAATCAAAGAGCCTCAAAAGTGGGGGTCAAGTTAAAAGTTCAGCTTTGCAGAACTCATTGGAAATTGTAATCAATCCATTTTTAGGTTTTTGGAAAAGATTCAGCAGCCGTGGTGTGGTGCTTTGTTCTTGTTTGCAGCAACATGTTCAGTGTTCAGAACATGCAAGAACTCTGGTTTATCAGCTCTGACTCGGAGACAACCCGACATTATGGTTCAACCTCTGTGTTGAAGAACATGGAAGTTATCCTTAAGACCTCCTTTCTTCCCGGTGATAACATCTGATCCAGGCCTTTGCATTCACACCTGGTATTAACAAGCGTTCGGCTTCATTCTGATTGGATCTAGCAGACATGTAGTCTTTGGAAACCTTGCAAACTAGGCTCCTTCTTACTTATTGCAAGAAGGTTATCATAGCCAGTGGAGAAGCACGAGTGCTGGCTTGGCTACCCCCGTCAGTCACTTTGGAGTGGTCACTCAGGAGTCTCCTACAGCGATGCTGCAGTTGGGATCTACTCGTTTTTCCTCTGCAGAGGAAGGTACTGCCTGCAGCTTTTTGACGGGCAGCTTGAGATAGCAGGAAGAGGGGGAGTTATAGGTGACCTTTCAACCTTTTCCTCAGGGTGTGGTTGTGGTCACACTATACAAGCTGTCCTTTACACCTGGCTGAGATCTGACACATTCTGACTGCAAGGTGTTGTACATGCATTCACACCAGTATTAACATGTGTTTTCTCTGATCAAGGTTAAGTAGAAACAGGGCCTAAGTGAACTTGCACAGGAAATTTAGAAAAAGAAACTTCCATAGCCAGCCGCTCGGCTCACTGCTCTACCCAACCTCAACCTTCAGCCTAACCTTAAACAGATCCTAGTTTAAGCATTGAAGTACACCTCTTGCTTTAAGTCACTGTGTCCCCAGATCTCAGCAGTTAATGTGTGCGATGTTATAAAATAAAATAAAAAAGTTTGTATAAACCGGAATTATTCTTTAACCCTAAAACTAAGTCCTAGTTCTAAATCAGCCCTGTAAGGAAGTAGGACAGGCAAGAATGAGCTCACTTCCCAAAAATGACCTTAGTGTGAAGGTCTGAAGCTCTAATTGGTTCTCACAAAGATGGAAGTACAAGAACACTCAGCACCCCATCATCCCACAAAATCAGCCTATTAATATCCCGTCCTGAAATAGACTCCAGCCCCAGCACCGGTTTGAGCTCACTTTACTGGGGAATAACAAGTCTGTCATTAGAGAGAGAGAAAGCAAGATGTAGACGAACATCTGTTCCACTCTGAGTGACTCTGAGTCATTGTTTCATGTTGCTCTTTCGCACTGCTTTTTCCATCTCAAACTGCCGGTGATCGACGCGCTGCAAGAAGTTCTTCCGCTCCACATACCTAAACACACAAGCACAAGCTGAAAATACAATTAAGGAGAAGGAGTATAGAAGCAACGTGCTTATGTGTGTGTGTGTGTGTGTGTGTGTGTGTGTGTGTGTGTGTGTGTGTGTGTGTGTGTGTGTGTGTGTGTGTGTGTGTGTGTGTGTGTGAGAGAGAGAGAGCCCCTGTTGTGTCTAAGTGTTTTTAAATTAGGCCCCATCCTCGTGCTTGGTTGGAAGTTAATTTAGTACATGTTAAGTACAGTATGGTATCAGAGTGCGTGCGTGCACACACACAGCACAGACTCATGTTATTTCCCTCCCTCCAGACTAAAGCAGGGTTCCTGCTCATATGGAACACTCACTACTCTCCAGATTCAAAATGAATAACTCCTGCTCACTGTGCTAGAGCCGTGTCAATATTTTGTGATTGTTGATTGAAGATAACTGTAAGGTAGGATGCAATCGTCACTAGTTAGTAAGTTAGTAAGCCGTATGAAAGGAAAACGTTTTGTCACGTTTAATAATAAAAATAGGAGCTACATGAAAACTAAAGGATCTACTGCGTGTATATATGTATAGTATGCGATACTGAGAGACCATTTATACATAAAATAGTCAGATAAGAATTAGCATTAGGTCATGCTGACAAACCCCGACGTCGTGACATTTTAAAACAAATGCCTTTAAATACCATTAATACCGTATAATAATGCAAGATTTGTAAAGTGACTATAAGGACCAAACAATAATCACTTCAATCAGCTGACTAGTAATACATTTCTGACATGTCTGCTTCACTGTAACACAGCCTGAAAGATCATTTAGAAGAGTGACAGAGCTATATAGCTCTGTATTACCGCTAACAGGTGTTTCAGGATTCAGTAAAAGTCCCAATGATGTTGTAGAATAATATATTTTAGTCAGAAACACTAAATAGGTGAACTATTTTGTCATTTCTGGCATCAAACTGCCGCTGACCCCCACCCAGTGCTGCAAAGTCTCTTACCCCTCTCTGCCCCTGTTGTGGATGGCCAGCTCCTCAGTGATGCCTTCCTCCGATTTAAAAGCGTCCCAGTCCATCTTAGACTTTTCCAGCGTACTCATCTTCTGCTTCTTTCCCCCCATACGATTCATGAGGCTCGACATGCCCACCGGCCGCTTGGCGCTGCAAGCACAGGAGGGGGAGCTTAGCTGGCACAGTACTGAAGCACATTCTGCTACACATGTTCAAAGTAATCTTAATAAAATCAACAGGCAGAGATCAGAAGGAAGCAATCATAACCAGTTAATACTTCACAATGTATAGTTTTATACATCCACTGACACACACTCAAAGGACTCATAATCGTGTAACTTGATCCGATCAGTCGTGATGCCTGTCATTCAGATTGTGAACACAAATTCACCATGCCAGTTATACATATTACACACACACACACACAATATTTCAAGCCTTTATTTGTTTTAATCTTGATGATTATGGCTTACAGCTAATGAAAACCCAAAAATCAGTATCTCAGAAAATTAGAATATTGTGAAAAAGTTCAGTATTGTAGACTCATGATGTCACACTAATCAGCTAATGAACTCAAAACACCTGCAAAGGTTTCCTGAGCCTTTAAATAGTCTCAATCTGGTTCAGCAGGCTTCACAATCATGGGGAAGACTGCTGACTTGACAGTTATTGACAGTCATTGACACTCTCCACAAGGAGGGGAAGCCTCAAAAGTTCATTGCTAAAGAAGCTGGCTGTTCCCAGAGTGCTGTATCCAAACATATCCATAGAAAGTTGCATGGAAGGAAAACGTGTGGTCGGAAAAGGTCCACAAGCAACAGGGATAACCGCAACAAACCATTGAGAGGATCGTCAAGAAGAGGCCATTCGAAACTTTGGGGGAGCTTCACAAGGACTGAGGCTGGAGTCAGTGAAGAGCCTCCACGCACAGACGTATCCAGGACATGGGCTACAACTGTCGCATCCCTCGTGTCAAAGCCACTCATGAACCAGAGACAACGTCAGAAGCGTCTTACCTGGGCTAAGGAGAAGAACCAGTCTATTGCTCAGTGGTCCAAAGTCCTCCTTTCAGATGAAAGTAGATTTTGCATTTCATTTGGAAATCAAGGTCCCAGAGTCTAGAGGAAGAGTGGAGAGGCACAGAATCCATGTTGCTTGAAGTCCAGTGTGAAGTTTCCAGTCAGTGATGATTTGGGAGCCATGTCATCGGCTGGTGTTGGTTCACTGTGTTATCTCAAGTCCAAAGTCAACGCAGCCGTAAACTCGCCTGACCTGAACCCTATAGAGAATCTCTGGGGTAATGTCAAGAGGAAGACGAGAGACACAAGACCCAACAATGCAGACTGAGCTGAAGGCCGCTATGGATGCAACTTGGGCTTCCATAACACCTCAGCAGTGCCACAGGCTGATCGCCTCATTGATGTAATAATTCATGGAAAAGGAGGCCCAACCAAGTACTAAGTGCAGCCACATGAACATACTTTTCAGAAGGCTGACATTTCTGTATTAAAAATGTGTAATATTCAAATATTCTAAGATACCGTAATCATCAAGATTAAAACAAGTAAGTCACTTTTTGAATTAGTGAAATAAACTAACTTTTCCACAATATTCTAATTTATTGAGATGTACCTGTATGTG
>NC_041360.1:3075175-3190175 GCF_900634415.1 Cottoperca gobio
TCCAAAAGTCCCTAAATCTAGTGAGAAAGCCGCCAAGTTATCAACACTGACATCTCTTCAGACCTCAAATGATCATTCTGAGCATAAACATCCAACATGGCTAGTGTTAGCACTCACAGCTGTTAAGCTAGCAGCTTGTGGAAGACTCTGGTGATGGCAATGAGTGCACAGGCAGAATGTGCGCAGGTAGACAGGTAGGTAGACAGGCAGGCAGGTAGACAGGCAGGTAGGTTGACAGGCAGGTAGGTTGACAGGCAGGTGGACAGACAGGTATGTCGCCCGTCCAACCATTTTCATTTCAGCCCGACTTATTACAGTCCTGCCACAAATACTAGATTATTTTATTTTGTTTGTCAGAGCATTTGATTTATGTATTGCTGTCGGGATGTAATTTCAACAAATATAGCAAAAAACATTTCCAAAATATAACACCCACCCTTGCATTAACTGTAAGCTTGAAAATTCTGATTTCATTTTTACCAAATGTAACTATTTGATACATCTTCGAGCCCCTTGTGTTTCCTTTCTTCCAACAAAACCTCTTTGTGGTTTATTACAAATATTTTGTCTCAAAATGTTGATGATGGTTCAGAGGCTTACCTAACTTCTTCTCCAGCGAAGTCAAACACTTTGGTGATGGTGACTTCAGCAGGTTGTGATGGTTTCGTTTCTTTACTCAAAGGAGCAACATTCAATACTGAGGAATCATCCTGAGGATACAAACAAAAGAATTGGTCTAAAAGAGAGACAAGGATGACAAACACACATAATTAATTCTTTATATGCTGTAATCCACTTTATATATTGTATGTTGTATCTCAGGTCAGAGGGAAGTGGCAACAAACAACCACTTTGTTATAACCTCTATATATCTGGGTTTAGAACATGTATCGTGTGACTTTATGGGTTAATCGCCTGAAAGCACCATTAATACATTTTAGAATATGGTTCAAGTGTTTCTGTTTTAAAATATGGCACCATCTTGGTTGTAAATTTGGTTTTCGAACATATTTACCTTCTGTGTGGTACCCGACTGTGAGGGAGATGGGGCGTCTTTGGGTCTGGATCCAACATCAGATAGGAAGCTCGCCCAGAGGTCATCAGATTTTTTCTTCTGTTTTGCATCATCCTCCACCCGTACCTCCGTGACTTTTTCCACCTCTTCCTGTGGGTTCTGCTCCGCTTCTGCTGCACCTCCATCCCCCTCTTCGTTGTCTACTCTTAGTACTCCTTTCTTCCTCTTTCTTTAGATAACAGTGAATAACAGTCGTCATCATTTGCACCATCCTCTAAGAAATAAGGTATTTACTCATTTGAGTCTTTGATTAAAATAAAGCACACTGTAAGAAGTGCACTGTACTCAGTGTGGGTAATTGGATAGAAATGGTGGACATTAATGGTGAAGAATTTAGGAAAAGCCACTGAAAGTGTTTGCATCAGCATTTGATCACAACCATATTATACAAATGTCTCACTCATTTATTACTAAGGTCACAATGCTAAATGTGCATATCAAGTGAAGCGAAGTGAAATCATTCAGTAATGAATTAGATTTGATGACTGTATTCCAAACAACTTCTTGTAATAAAAAGGGAAAGTTAAAAGTCTCATCGTAGTGGTCATGGGAATTTATGACATTGTTTTAAGCCTACTGCATGTAGAGAGCTCCAAAGTGATCATATAGTTGTAATAATATTCTTTCAAGCCTCTCACCTCACACCAATGTCATTTTTCTTCCTCTTCTTCTTGCTGACATCGCCAGGATGTGGCACATTGTCATCCTCGTGCAGAGGGTCTTCCTTTTCACACTCATTGATGTCATCCTCACTGAGGTTATCATCTGAGGAGCAAGAGAACAGGACACAGTGGGAATGAGAAGACTAGGATGCGTTTACCCAAAGATCCAAAAAATAATTGACTGAATTTCATCAAAATCATGACGGTATGATTTAATCATGTTATCGTTTTACACATTTCTGTTGTCTGAATAAATGCTACTGAGGAACCTGAAATTAAAAGCTAACAAAAACAGTTCTAGAAGTGTTTTTGTTTGACTTCATGTAATGCAGAACAGTTTCAACATCAGCATGTTTTCCTGAGATATCGTATACATTTACTATGTATATCAACAGCATCTGTGTTCATTCAATTCTATTTTTTTTAGCATTGAGGTCATAGTTAGTGATGTGATTTTATTTTAGAATGTAAAATTCAAGACTTAAACAAACATTCTATGAACAAGGTGATAAAGCAGGTAAATTATTAGCATGGCAGATTAAACAACTAGAACATCAATAACAACCATTCTATCCAACGGACATGTTGTTGTGGATCCTATAGAAATTAATGATGCCTTTAAGGACTACTATAAAGAACTATATGATAAAAAAAAATGAAACTAATGTACAAAACTTAAATAGGTTTAGACTCACTAACTATACCAAACATCCCAAATGAACGTAAAGAAGATCTAGAGTTAGACATTAACAAAGACGAGATTGGGCATGCCATTGATAATATGAAAACAGGGAAAAGGGCAGGATCAGATGGCCTTTCAATTGATCTGTACAAAAACTTCAAAAACAAATTGCTTGCGCCACTTGTGGAAATGTTTTCAGAGGCATTTAAGAATGGCAGTCTTCCACCCTCCATGAACAGTGCTTTAATCATGCTGCTGCCAAAACCAGGTAAACCCTCCAACAAGTGTGAGAACATGAGACCCATAAGTTTGTTAAACTCTGACCTAAAGATAATATGTAAGCTTCTAGCGAAACGTTTACAAATATTGCTACCAAATATCATTAACAAAGATCAAAACGGATTTATTATGGGAAGGCAAGGTTTCCACAACGTAAGGAGGGATTTGAATATTATTCATGCTAATAGAGAAAAATCAGATACAGCACTTCAAATCAAAATCGAATTTATTGATATAGCCCAATATCACAAATTCTACATTTGTCTCAGTGTGCTTTACAGACTGTACAGGATACGACACCCTCTGTCCTTAGACCCTCACATCGCACAAGGAACAACTTCCTAAAGAAACCCCAAAATTAAAGGGGGAAAAATGGAAGAAACCTCAGGGAGAGCAACTGAGGAGGGATCCCTCTCCCAGGACGGACAGACGTGCAATAGATGTCATGTGTACAGGACTTCTATCATTGGACGCCGAAAAGGCCTTTGATAGAGTCGAATGGCCCTACCTGTTCAATGTTTTAGAAAGATTTGGATGTGGAAATAACTTAATTGGATGGGTTCAGATAATATATAAAAATGCTACAGCGGAAATCTTAACAAATAGAAATATTTCAAAACCGATAAGAATCAACTGCCCACTCTCGCCCCTGTTGTTTACATTAGCAATCGAACCTCTCACAATAGCAGTTTGTTCACACCCTCAATTTAGTGGAATAACAGTAGGGCCGACAGAACATAGAATATCGCTTTATGCTGATGATGTAATTTTATTCATGTCAAAATGAAATGAATCTATTCCGGGCTTGTCACAGCTCATAACAACATTTGGTGATATTTCAGGGTATAAAGTGAATAATACTAAATCCTCTATATTACTGTTTAACGAACATGAAAGAAGGAACCCACTTAATGAGGTAATTAAATGTAACGCTGTGGAACAGTTTAAATATTTAGGAGTACAGATTTTGCCAAGAATACAACATGTTGAGGCTAATTATGAACCTTTAACGACAACCTACAAATTAAAATTTCAGATGAGGACTGGAAAACGGCTTGCACTGCTGCTCATACAAAGTCTATCAATACACGACTAAAACTAATACAGTATAAGTGGTTGATGCGGACATATGTGACTCCGGTGGATTTAAACCGATACAACAATAACATTCCAGATATATGCACAACATGCACAGAAGCTAGAGGAACATTGTTTCATTGTATATGGCAGTGCAGACAGATTGAAAGGTTCTGGGAAGAAGTACGAGCTACAATAGAGAAGATTATTTCAAAACAGATTTTACTGGACCCCAAGCTTTTTCTGTTGGGTTTATGAGCGAGCATTTATAGACCTCAGTTTGCTTCATGCTAAGACATGTAGCGCATTGTTTTGGAAAAACGTTCAGAGTCCAAGCATCACTCAGTGGTTACGACGGATGTTATCAGGCCTTCCATTAGAGAGGATATCTTACATTTTAAAGGCTAAGCAGCATATATAACATATGGAGGCCCTTTATAAACTATGTTAAAGACTTAGACTTAACTGACGATCAAGTGGGCGACTAGTTGCAGTTCCGAGCTTGACTTGTGTGTCTCTTGTGAACATGTTTTGTTTCAGAATGTTTGCCTAAATAAGTAATGTACTCCATTTTGTATTAGATTACCACTCGTTTAGTTTTTTCTGTATTTCTTTATTTTTTTCTCCTTGTTTGCTTGTTTTCTTAATTTTGTCTGTAATGTTGAAAATATAATAAAATATATTGTGTAAAAAGAAATAATGTAAAATGTATCCCCATCATATAATCAAATAGAAACACCTCTCAATAAAATAATAACGCAGTCCTGCATAACAACACCTTTAACTATGACCTCAGAGAATTTAATTTACACATTTCTGAACATGTCAACAAAAACAAAGCATTATAATTATTATAATATGTTGTACTGAATTGCAAGTGTTGACTGTAGACGTGTATCTAATAAAGTGGCCACTGAGTTGGATGAAGGCTTATTTATTGTATTATTTATTCTAACCCTAATCCTTGTAATGTAATCTGTTTATCGAGGCGTGTACATTTGCTTAGAAGCAATTCAGCAACAAAAAAAGTCATTTTTCTTAACGGACTTTAGCACACAGTCTCTAAACTGTAGCTAGTTTATCATGTTTAATGCGTAGCTTCTGTTGGTGAGCTAATGTTATCCATCTTATGTGAAAACTAAATTCATTAGCTACAACACCTAAACCTCCTCCATGCGGTATGTTCTTTACTACAATAATAAACCGCTGCATTTAATGCAAAGTGTTCACCGTCCTTACCTGATGGGACGTAGTCAGCATCATCATTAGACGAATATTCATCAGAGTCGTAGTCAGAGTAGTACATCATTTTGGAAGAAACGCTTCAGACTATTAGTGAAGCAAATAGAAAGGGCTACAAGGCGCCAGTGTTTGCTACTAGCTTATTTACTGCTTTGCTACTAGCTTATTTACTGCTTTCAGACGTTACAAACGATACCCTAACTAGCTTCAAATGCCTCCTTACTAACAAAACTACAGTTAATCTTGGTCTTTCAATTCTGTAATAACTACAATTAAATTCAGTATGTGAAATGCATGAAACAGGGCACTAATACAGCCTTTCTAGAAATGAGGAATATTTTGTGGAGACAACGGCAAGCACAAAGGTTCAAAACGTTCAAACTGTTCGCCTATTGGATCATTTTCTTTTGTTGCGAAGACCAAGCACTGTTAGATGCTTTAGCGCCCCTACAGGACTGGAGGGTACGTTAGAGTATTTATAACTTGGTATACAGCGTGCTGCCTTGACAGCCTCACTCCGTCAGCAAGTGTAATCATTTAAATGAGGCCTACTGGAATACTTTTTAAAAAGTTGCATTATTTTACATACTTTTTAAATGCAGTGGGGGAAGACAGAAAAATGTAGTCATAAAAAATAAAACTAACATCAGCTGAGATTCAGATATAAAGATTCAAAGGCTTTATTGTCATATTCACAACAGCTACAGCAGAGATTTTGACAATGAAAATCTTAAATCGCAGGATTCTCCAAAATACATGCTTAAATGTTAACAATTTTAATCAATTTGTCACAAACAATATTCCCAAAACTATTACGAAAGGGAAGTTCTAAATAAATAATAATAATAACTGTTTCAGGGAACTAGTCTACAAATGGCACCATTTATACCAAGATCTGAATATGTTTTTAATGTAAAGAATATTAATTAAAACCCTGGTGCTGGAGAATATGATCAGAAAATTCAAAAGCAGAAGGTTTTTAGATCAGATACAAAATATAGAGTACGATCACCATTCCCACCATGAGCATGATCCATACAGAAATCTGAGTTCTTACACATCAATTGTATATGTCTGATTCCTTTAATTATCATGACCTAGTAACATTGTGAAAGAAAAAGC
This sequence comes from Cottoperca gobio, assembly GCF_900634415.1. NCBI lineage: Eukaryota > Metazoa > Chordata > Actinopteri > Perciformes > Bovichtidae > Cottoperca > Cottoperca gobio. Next base: position 3,081,315 of record NC_041360.1, read on the forward strand.
AGAATGGCAGAAGTGATGCAGCCAAAAGAAGTTGTTTGTATCCTGATGGGACAAAGCTATTCAAGCACAGTAGGTTCAAAAGCAGTTATGCAGTGCAGATAGTGCAGATAGAGTGAAGTAATGATTACAATCATTCTAATCTACTGCTTTAAAGAACCTTAAAGCTTGTGCGTGAATCAGAGCCACTGACCTCTTTGCAGACGTTTGGTTCAGATTTTAGAAATGGTTTACGACCAGCAGAGGATGCTGTTTGGTTAAATTAGCTCTGAGACCTGGCGGAGCATCAAGAGACTGTGAGACACAAACACGCAGACACTTTCATCTACATATCTGCATATTTCATGGATATTAGCTCACACACACACACACACACATGTTGTTATTATAGGCTGCAACAAATTATTATTTCATAATCGATTCACCTGCTGATTAGTTTCTCAATTGTTCAATCAATTGTTTTTGACATATCAGAAAACATTATACAACTAATTTTACTATAATGTTAAGACCAGAAAATCGCTGATTATCACGCACACACACACACACACACACACACACACACACACACACACACACACACACACACACACACACACACACACACACACACACACACACCGGTAAGGTTTTTTTAAATTTATTTATAGTTGATGAATCTAATCAAATAATTGTTGCAGCTCGCTTGATTTCCTGTCACCTACAGGAGCAGTGAAACACTTTGTCAATGAGCTTATTGGACAGTTTTTAGGGTGTCATAATGATGTCTCCGCTCTCTCTACTGTTTCCTTGTTTAGTCTGTATCACCTGTCCACCAGGCTGCCATCTGAAATGACTTCCTCATTCACTCTTTTTATAAAAGACACTTGAGTAGTTTACTAAAAACGCATGAATCATTGCCATTGTGCACCATCACTGACATAGAGTCGCACAACGGTAATGTTTGCATCTATAAAATGTGATGCGTTGCATTGTGGGATTGTTAGCAGACAGTAGTTTACATAAGCACTACTTTTTTCATTCCTTTGTGGGAATTATTTATATGTAGTCAAATGCAGAGCATAAAATTCATCATCAGAATACGAACACTTCAAATGGCAGATGGTAGATAGGGACAGCGGCTGTGGTTCATCCTGTCATCAGCCCTGCTGCAGCCCACCGTCTCCTCAGTGCTCCTCTGTGTTTGTATAACCAATAGGCTGTTTGTGATGTGTAACATGTCAACTGTCCATGTGGCCAGCAGATCTTATTCCCTGTTTTTCTGTTGATTCTGCCAAGCTGTTGCTCATTGAAGCTCACCTCACCTACAGGTGGGCTCTAACGTATGTCCAGTCTCTGGTGTCTGCATATGGATAAAAAAAATCTCATGGAAAGATCAAAACCAACTATGTGTTAATCTTTCAGTACTTCTCAAATTCCCGACCCTGTAAATTAAGGGCACATAATCCTGCAACACATTTTACCACGCAAAAACAGACAATGGAATGGTAATAGTATTCAATATACATTTTCACAGTTTACAGTTAACAGCAGACAATGTCAATTTAAGTAAGAACATGTATAAAAGCACTAGACTGTGTGTGTGTGTGTGTGTGTGTGTGTGTGTGTGTGTGTGTGTGTGTGTGTGTGTGTGTGCGTGTGTGTGTGTCTGTATATGAGTCACCTAATTAATGTTGTTGGTTGTCACACAGGACTAAATTGCTGGTCGTGACTCATGCTGATAGGTCCAGGACAAAAAGTGACCAAAAAGAAAGGGGGTTGAAAGGGAATTTCTAAAAACTACAAATATCCCAGAACAGTGTTTTAGGATGTTTAGGTGTTAGTAAAAAAGTAGTAGTAGTGGATATCATGTGGGTTAGTAACCAAGTTCAAATTCATCACAGTAGCCCATTTTGATTTAATTAATAAAACAGACAGGGTATTAGACAGTAAAGATCATAAGAAGGAAAGAGAGATGTTCCCACAAATAGAGACAGCCATTATGCCTTCTCTTCCCTAATAACACATAATTGCTGTCACGATGTAATGTGTTTAGATGGCTGGCGTGCGGCTCTATTTGAAGATGACCTAAATGAGGAGTGATTAAGTGTAATTTGCACATATTATTAAAAGCGGGAGGTGACAGAGTGGTGCTCGTCATCTGCTGGGTTTAGTGGGGAGCACAGCCGATTAGCTCTGTGATCAAATACAAACCAAGGAAAATTACTTGATGTTTAGTTTTGTTTGATTGCGATGACCATTAGCTGAAAGAGAACTCAATGAGCAAACTCTGGAGTGTTTGCTCCTCTCCAAATGATCATATTTTTTTATATAACAATGTTAACAATAGTGATGCTAAGATTTCTTTAACAAATAAAAACTATTCATTTACAAAACACCTTTTTTGTACACAAATGCAGCTCACACAAGAATAGAAAGCAAGAAACTATATAAAATAAAATAAATAATATAAGGACTAATTTTGTACATTTCTGAAATGTGGGCATTCAAAAATTATGCAATTTTGAGTGAGAGGAAATATCTAACTTATGTTAAGTTGCATCCTTTTTGTTGTCCTGTTTTTTTATTTCAGGTTTATGTTGTTATTTTTGTGAAATGTAATTGAGTTCAGCTATGCAGTTGTACATGTGAATGTTTTGTATCAACTTATCTTTCTGTAAGGACTAGTTACAACCAGGATCATTTTACTGCAACTGGCTCCAGAACTACAGAAGGCAGCTTCACCATTTATTTGTTTTTCACAGTCTTTGGATTTACAGAAGAGCTTTACAGGGACTACCTTTACAGCATAGCCTATTAACCAGACTAGCTCACTAACTAAACTACTAGCTCACTAACTAAATTACTAGCCCACTAACTAAACTACTAGCTAACTAACTAAACTACTAGCCCACTAACTAAACTACTAGCTCACTAACTAAACTACTAGCTCACTAACTAAATTACTAGCCCACTAACTAAACTACTAGCTAGCTCACTAACTAAATTACTAGCCCACTAACTAAACTACTAGCTCACTAACTAAACTACTAGCCCACTAACTAAACTACTAGCTCACTAACTAAACTACTAGCCCACTAACTAAACTACTAGCCCACTAACTAAACTACTAGCTCACTAACTAAACGACTAGCTCACTAACTAAATTACTAGCTCATAGCTCACTAACTAAACTACTAGCCCACTAACTAAACTACTAGCTCACTAACTAAACTACTAGCCCACTAACCAAACTACTAGCCCACAACTAAACTACTAGCTCATAGCTCACTAACTAAACTACTAGGCCACTAACTAAACTACTAGCTCACTAACTAAACTACTAGCTTACTGACAAAGGTACTAGCTAGATACTAGATATTGTTTGTCAATTTCTGATTTTCTAGTTTGCACAAGTCGTTTCTAAATTAATACAGACGTCTTTAATTTGCACAGTGTCAGTGGAGCGCAGATAGAGTAAAACACATTAGACAACATTTTAATATAGCAAAGTGATTTTCCTCTTTACTAAACAAGTTACTCAATGGGGGCATTTAAAGCAGCGTGTAGTTGTACTTCAAGAACAGGGCTTGTTGCCATTGGAAAGGCCTTGAATGACTCTAAAGTCTTGTAAGGATCCTGGAGGTAGGCTACTGCACCTCATCCTCCGCTGCCTGTGGTGTTTTATATACATATACATCAACAGTTGTTTCACTTGTTTCAGCTCTGCATTTCCATAATAAGGAGATGGAAGAAAGAGGAAAAGTTAGTTTCACGGACACAAAGAAGATGAATAAAGAATGTACACAATAAGCTGCCCTGATCTGGCCTTATGTCACACTGAGGATTAAACTGCTCAGTGACAGATGCTCGTCATCAAACAGAAATAGAATTTTAACCGGAAATTTCTGCTGTTTTCTCCTGTTTCTGCTTTTGTGTGTGACTGTGAGAGTTTTAAGACCTCTGATGGATTTAAAGTGTGTGTATTGGTGTGGATCCCAAGATGATCCCAGCCTCTCTAAATGCTAATGATGTGTGTAGGTGAGTGATCGAGAGAGCCCTGCTTTAGACCAGCAGGGAAGCAAAAGAAGAATAATCGACCTCCAGCTACTCAGGCTTCCTCAATCACTGCAAAAATAATCACAATGAAGCAACAGGTTGAATTTTAGTTTCAGATTTAAGAGCTGTATAACCTGAGGAGACCTTCCTTGTGTGCTTTATTTGTCATATTTTACCTTTCATGGACACCCTCAGCTTGATTTGAAGATAGGAAGAAATGGTAGTGCAGTTTTCCACCAGTCATATCCGTCATAATAACATTGTACTCACACATTAAGATCTAATGAAATAATGACGTCATTAAAAATAAGTCGGACATGTTGTTAACAAACCTTCATTTTAGACAGACGGATTTGAAGACGAATCAAAGGTTAATTATAAAATTATTGTAGGGTTTCTAACTCTGATCATATAGTTGCGTATTTATTTATTTATCATTTATTATTCATTATTAGCTTCTCAAATGTTGTTTTGCTGTATGTTTGTATTTTGTATCCTATCCTTGATTCTGATTCTAAAAATGGTATCAACTGGAATCCTTTAATGCTTTTTTTTTTACAGATCATTTTCTGGCATTGTTAATTTATTGGACAGTGATAGCTTAGGTTGAGACAGGAACAGCAGGAGCGAGAGAAGGGATGACATGCAGCAAGGGCCAAAGAGTCAAACCTGGGCTGCTGCATTTAGGACTCAGCCTTGATACATGGGGTATGTGATCTACCAAGTAAGCTACCAGGACACCCATCATTTAATCCTTTAAGGGAAACAATTCCTGAGAATTTGAATTCTAGCGTACCTGTCTGTCAGTGCTGTAGTGTAAGATCCCTTTAAATAACAATTAAAATTTTTTTTTTTTAAATCAATGCAGGATGAAATGACATTTCTGTCGTGCTGTATGTCTCTGTGTCCTGCTGAGGCTGTCCTATTGTGTCCGTCTCTCCAGCTAGCTTTTCCTGGATCCGTTAATGATGCTGAAATTGCTCACTAGTCACATCCTTTTCTCTTTCTTCTCAGCAAGACCTCTGTTCCTTCTCAAAGAACAGAGGTCTGCTCCGCTGTTGCTGCCTCTCCTTTGATGCTGAGGACAGCACCGACAGATATGAAAACAGATCTTAGGCCCTGATGCTCCCCACCCTCAAAACTCTCAAACTTGGTAATTGTTCATTTGTTAAAGAACAAATAGGCTTTTCCTCAGTTTCCTTCTCCCTGAACTTAAACATTAGAATGTATTTAATGATGTCTACATGCCGATAAATGCCCTTTGTCAAACTCCAGTCCCTTCCTGACTATGGGTCATTTGCCACACTATGTCATTAAAAAAAATGGTGCTCATATTCTGCTTAATTCTCAATATAAATATATATGTATTAATGAAGGCTGCAAGAACAAATCATACTGAGCCTCTTTAAACCTACCTGGTCAAGGGCTGAAAAACATTATTCTGAATTTAGTTTGGAATTTTTAAAACTACAGAAGAACAAGTGAAATTGGTCTTTTTATAGATGTTGTATAGTATATATAGTTTGTTGTTGTTGTTTCTGAGCCCCAAGTGAGCTTATGGCAGTAATAGAAGTCAAATATTATAATGTAGAATAAGTTCTCTTGGTTTGGTATATGTTGGCAGTTATGTTAATATTCACATCCTGATGTTTATTTTAACATTTACCAAGACATATCTGAAACAACAGATATTCTGCCTTAGCCCTCTGAAAGCTTCAACAGACCTCCACTGATGTTACCAGGACCTTTGGAGGACACCCTTCCTCATGTGGAAGATTCATTTCTCACACACTAAGTAATACCAAACCTTATTTGAAGACATGGATCCAGACAGGTCAATAGTTTACAGTGTACAAGATATATTTATAACTGTCACTCTAACCCAATTCAGACCTCTACAGTGGTCTGTATTGACAGCAGTAGAACAAGACTGAGGCAAAGCAGAGCAGGATGATCAGGTTCAGAGCATGAACGCAACACTCCGACCGATTGTAACTGAATCCATCGAGCTCCACGATGATGTGGCATCAGGCAGATAGAGACACAGCATCCCTGCCCTATCGACATCACGCCAGCCTCAAGAGCAAGAAGCAAGAAATGAAAGGCCAAATCAGTGATAGAAATATAACTTGTAATTTATTATTCAAAAAATATTATTTTTGAGTTTGTTCCTGTCATAATTATTATATATATTATAATTAACACATAAACATGTATAGCTACTGTTTGTTACTGTACATGCATATTGAAATAGCAACACAAATATTTAAAATGCGAACAGGCAGGGATAAGATAAAAGCATTATTGACTGAAGTCTGAAATTGACATATTTATTTTATTGATATGAAAAACATTTCCTGCTATTGACAACCTCTAGCAGAGCTCCTGCATTGACTGCATAATAGATACATCTGTATCTGGTCCAGAGCTGCCTGCCCTTATGGCCCTTATACATCGTGGCAACTCTGTCTCTCCTCCCATCAAAGCCACAGATTAGAAGACAAAATGTGAAGTGTTCCAAGCATATGTTTAGACATTGTTTTAATTTCTAAAGTTACACATATCTTTATTTTATATCAACAATGGATCAAATGATTACGTGTTCATAGTATTGTACCAACAGAGAATTATCAGCAATTCTGCAATTCCATTCAGCTCTACAGAGTTTAGCATCTTTCAGCTCTGTTTTGGTTTGACAGCATGCAGCTTTTCAGTGAGAAACTCTAATAAAGCCACTGTACACTTCCTGCTCAGCAGCAGACAGCACAGACACATTTGGAGACACGTTGGGGAACATAGTGAAACATTTAGCACCTGAAGACACAGGTATTCCCTCAGGAAGTGTGAGAGATTAAACAGAATAAATATTGGATTGGATTGTTTTTGCCAGGTGGACACAAGTACGACAAATGAACAAATGAATGCAAATGTTGCTCTGTGTCTGGAAGTGTTTTGAAATGTTTAGCCTTCCGCACTGGACAACCACAGTGTGGTTAAAGGAACACATTAATTAGATAATTGGCACAATCTGGTCTCATGCATGAAAGTTAAACGCACCACCCATCCACCTCACCGACCTCCACACCCTTACTTTCCAGCCCTCAACATGAAGAACACACAACTTCCTATTTGACACTGAACATCGGCACAAGATTTAAATTGTGGGATGCAGAATTGTCCATTATTTACATCATTCCCAGGATATTGCTGATAAACTCATTCTCCTTTTCCCTCTGATCCTCTTTCTTTTGTTCCCCCTCTCCACGGTCTTTCACCTACTCTGCCCTCTCCTCTTTGTTCTCATTCCATTCCTCTTTTTCTATGTTCCTTTCTTGACATATTACATTCCCTTCTATTTCTCACTGTAACTCTGCTCCATCATCATCAGGTGCCCTGACACTGTGGTAATGCCCACCATCATGTCTGATACCAGTGACCATCATTATAGTCAGTAATCCTCGGGTGGTTTATGTCAGTGTGAGATGTGTGTTATCACAGAGTTGAAGAGAGAGAGAGAGAGCATGAAGTGGCTTCCTTCCTCTCTGCTGTACGTTTCACCTGGATATTAAACTCCATCACCAATTTATTTGAACCACCACAGGGAAGAGGTAAAATATATATCCAATATATTTTGTATGTTTTCCACCTTACTAACATTTTGGATGAACTTCATTAATGTTTCTTGCTCTGGGCTTCCGAATGGGTTCTAATAACCTTCAAACTTAACTATGATAATAATAAAACCAATCAATATTACTGTTACTGAAGGCTGTTGTGTCTCACCATCCCTGCATGATATCCTTCTGTACGAGCGGAGGAGCAACCCCGATAGATGCAGAGCACAGTGGTATATACTGTATATATCAACATGATGGGAGCTTTCATTTCTCAGGGCTTTTTACTACGAGAGAAGTACAAACCAAGTGCACACAGAGCTGGAGAAAAAAGTGGAAAACTTATACGTTCAGATAGGAATGTTCCATTCCAAGTTCTAGTTCCAAGTTTGTGAGAGAGCCTGAGCTTTTGGCAGCTGGCCACAGGACGAACAGCGCACCACTGTCTCAAATTCATATTTTTAAGCAATGCTAGCGGCAATGTCGGCCTGTTGGTCCACCACTTAGGTTCAGACTGAAATAGCTCAACAACTACTGGATGGATTGCCATGATATCCTAGTGGACAAGTCATAAAGTAAAGCATGTACTGGTACCATGTGCCGAATAAAAGCTCTATGTGACCCGAAGAGTTCAATATTAAATACACAAATAACACCTCATGACACAACAATCAATTAACAGAAACTTGGCTCAATATTATGAAATGTCATTTTACCATTCACAATAACAGAGACCTATGAACTTGAGAGCTGTGTTGTCTGGAGCCTGGTGCTCCTGGTAGGGTCTCCCAAGGCAAATTGGTCTCAGACGAGGGGCCAGACTAAGAATGGTTCAAAACGACTTCATGATACAGAGGGAAAGAGAAGGAGAGACCCTGCCCGGAGGAAGCCTGAGACCCCCGTCTGGAGCCAGGCCCAGAGGGAGGGCCCGGTGGCCGGGTTTGCCACGAAGCCCAGTCGGGCACAGCCTGAAGAAGCTACGTGGTGCCTCCCATCCATCCATCCTGTGGGCCCACCACCCATTGAAAATACCACTGGGGTTGGGTGTGCTATCACACGGGTGGCAGTGATGGTCAGGGACCTCGACGGACCAGAACCGGGCAGCAGAGGCTGGCTCTGGGAACGTGGAACTTCACCTCTCTATGGGGGAAGGAGCCGGAACTAGTGTGGGAGGTGGAGCACTACCAGTTGGATCTGGTGGGGCTTACCTCGATGCACAGTCTTGGCTCTGGAACCGTACTCCTGGATAGGGGTTGGACTCACAAGTCTCTGACTAAGCGCCGCTACGTTGGAGTTCACCCCGGTGGACGAGAGGGTCGCCTCCCTACGCCTTCGGGTTATGGGGGGGGGGAACACTCTGACTGTTGTTTGTGTCTATGCCCCAAACAGCAGTTCGGAGTATTCGACCTTCTTGGAGACCCTGAATGGAGCCTTGCGGGGGGTTCCAGTAGGGGACTCCGTAGTCTTGCTGGGAAACTTCAACGCACACGTGGGTAATGATGGAGACACCTGGATTGGGAGGAACGGTCTCCCTGATCTAAACCTGAACTATCGACTTGCAAGTCCAACAACAGCAAGGGGGGACCCTTCTGACTTCGACTGAGAAGGTTATCGGTTATCTCACATTTCCCCTGTCAATTATGTAATACATGCGATTTAACATCCGCCAATGTCTCCAGCTAAACAACCTTCCCTCTGTTCCAACTACGTGTCCTTCAATAAACTGTTGATGGTGCTTATTGGGCCTCTGCTAGGGTCCCAAGAAGCACCACGTGATTTGCCTCATTTCAAGAGCTTTTAATTATGTGTGTTTGCTTCGCATAGATATGCCTGAGGAGCCAAATGACAGAATGTTTTGAGAATAGATTATTAGTACCATGGCCAGATTAGCTCCCAGCATGGTGTCCAGGGAATCTTAAAGCTTCATGAAACATTGTTTCATTTTAGACTGTAACATGTGCCACAATGTGATTATGATGATGTTTTTCAGTCCTATTAAAGGAAGAGAAAGCTGTTGTTGTATGCTCCACGTACACTGCAAATATAAAGGGTGCATTAAATCATACCAAATTAAAAACCCAACAGAAATCTTCTCAATCTAATCAAACAGCAGTTACAGGGGCTGTGAACCCATGCACATGTATTTGAAATTACACAATTATTCCTGATGGGCAACTTTACAAGGGTTTGACCAGGTCTTTGGAAACATCACAGCTTTCTATCTGATGGCTCCTTACATAACAAGATTGGCAGTTGGACACAAGCAAAGGCTTTTCCAGATCAGATTTGAAGGTCAAGACAAATGTATGGTAACACATGTATCTTACATCCTGTAGCTTGTTTAGTGCAACTATGAACTAGTCATGTGACCACAAATCAGAAGTACTCAGATCTTTTACTTCAGTAAACATAGCAACACCACAGTGTAAAATTCCTGTTACAAGTCAAACTCCTGGATTCAAAATCTATAAAGTATAAGCATAGAAATATACTTATACTAATATACTAAAGTAAAAGTAATGGCTCATTTCAGAAGTATATATATTATATTATTGGGTTGGTATTTTATTATTATTGTATTGATGATGGATGTATTGCATTCACGTGTTTATCGTGTTAAATGTTGCAGCTGGTAAAGAAGCAGCTCATTTTAATTACTGTATATACTGCTAGGTAGTTTAATCTATAGTAATATATATATATATATATACATACACAGTATATAAACATTAGCATATTCCATTTTAAACTTAGCTTGATAGATACTAGAAACAGTAGTTGCCAGGACACTCATCCACCCCGACCTCCTCGTGGACATTGACGCTCTTTATACTGCCTCACCTGACTTCCTGCATGTCCTGGCGTGGGTTATATATGAATTATAGAGCAATACAAACAGTGAATGAAAACAGCCTGGAACACTTTCAGCACAAGAACCTGACAAGTTAAAAAAATAAGTTTTAGCCAGATGGACCTTATAAACTGACAACTGCGTGCGTGTATATCCACTAAATAGTAATAATCACATCTTTATGTCTAGGTCTTAAAAACGTGTGAAATTCATGCCCATTTGACATAGGGTACTGAAACTCTAACTGGGCTCACATGGCTCCTTTAATCAACATGGACTTGTTACTGGAGCATTGGCTGCATGGATCACTTCCATGGAGTTTGGATCGGCCTTTAAAAAAGAGAGACCATTTAATGGACTCAAATTCAAATTCTAAGAGCAGAAACACTGGAACTTGGCCCAGCTGCGTGCTTATTTTTTCTTAAATTTGTGTTTATCTGCATCTTGATTTATGCTAAAAACAAAGATCTACACTGTGAGCTTGATTGTGAGGCTGTGATGGTCCAGAATCCTCTGGCATTTATTGACTCACCCTAAGGGTACTTCAGACATGGTGTAACTCGGGTGCACTAAAATTAGGTTTACCACAGTAAAGCCTATACTGTCTCAGACATAGATTATAATCTACTATTATTATTATTATTATTATTATTATTATTATTATTATTATTATTATTATTATTATTATTATTATTATTATTATCCATTGTTGTTAAAAATCAGTACAAAATGAATAAAAAACAAAATAAATTTAAAACCATAAAATGAGTTATGATCATTGACAAGAACATGTTTTATTGATTTATGAAGCTGGAATATGTTTGTAAAAGTCACATATCAGATTAGGACAGAAAATCAGAGCAGATGTATTTTTCCCTTTTTAAATTAAATCCCTTGTTCCGAGGGCGACATAGAAAAATCTGATGATGACAGGCATTATATGATATTATTGAATTTCATTATGCGTTGTGCTCGTGACCTGCCCATCCTGAGTGCGGGGTTGGGGGGGGGGGGCTGCTGACGCGAGCCCACCGCAGCGGGGTCCGGCTGAAGGACATAAAAGAGGAGGGAGTCCTCATTTAATCCAAACCACTGAGAGTTAAACACAGCAAGCAACTTCTGCCACCAGCTTCAGCTTCAGCTTCAGCGCGAACAGGTCATTTTAAAGGTAAGCTTCTCCTTTAGTTTCTTATTCTTATTGGGCGGGAAAGTTCGCTTCTGTCTACCAAAGTGCGCACTCAGGATGGAGAAAGTTGTCTTGAATGTTCACAGATGAGGTTCAGATTCAGTAGTAACGTTTCCCAATACTTTTCTGTTGATGTTTGATGTTTTATTTTCTCTCTCTCTCAGATGCAGAGGTGCTTTGGGATTTTTTGCGTGTCGCTCATCTTCTGTGCAACTCTCTCTGAGACCATCGGGCTGGTCATTGGGGTAAGATGCCAGGTGCCAAATTATTCAGACATACACAAATAAAATTAAAATGTAGAAAAATACAGAATAACAATATAAAAACACCAACATATATATTGAAAAATAATATAAAATTATGACATTTATAATTTATAATACCACATTTGAACAGAGAGGTAATGCTGATGTATAAATGCCATTAGGTGTATAGGTATAAAATCTAAATGCTGTAGTATGTTAGTTATAGGTGTCTTTAGCTGACGGTGCTGTCAGTCATTTGGATTTCTTCATCTTCTGACAGCAATGTCTGTCTGTATTTTTGTAAATACTGTTTTCTTACTTTAACTATAATGCTGCATCTTAAAAATAGAGTTAATAAAATAAAAACTATCAGTAAATTTGTACAGTAGTTTAGTAAAGAAACAGATGTGGCATTGCTGTCCAAAAAGTAAAACATGCTTGATATATCCACACAATTTGCATACTACCAGTACAGTTGTTAGCCTACGGTATATACTGTTGAGCCACCTTCCCAGGTGTCTCAAATTAAATGTATAGCTGCTGGTAGTGCTTCAGTGGTTTGGCTGGAACAGGTGGATGTTTTCCTTGTGACGCCTTAGAGGTCGTAATTTGTCCCGATGCTATTTACCATGACACCAGAGCTATTTGAATATTTTTTTTATTTAGGTTTACTGGTGCAAATATATGAGAAATAGACAAAAGACTACACCAAAACCTAAGACAATAAAAACAGCTTGAATCTGAATATCTTTGTTAGCGAGTGTATGGGAGGTGACTTAATTTAATAATAGCTTTAATAATAGTCAATGGGTTTTTGGCTGATAGGGGAGTACACTGTAAATGGACATAAAAACAAGTGGGAAAGAGGTAGAAGAGGAGTTCATTTATTACTCAATTAATTTGTTACTTACTTTGTTACCAATTCATCTTCAAATGTACACTAAATATGAACATGTTTTATATTTTAAGAGACATAAGGCACTTGATGATTTATAAAAAACAAATGACCATAGAACAGTAAACGCGTCTTTGTCACGATCTGATCATTGTGTGTCTGTGGACCCTGCAGGCGAAGGAGAAGCGTGGCTGGACACTGAACAGTGCTGGCTACCTGTTAGGTCCCCGTAAGTACTGACTGCACACACACACACACACACACACACACACACACACACACACACACACACACACACACACACACACACACACACACACACACACACATACATAGCCTACTGTTAACCAGCTGTTTCCAAAAACTCACTTCTTCAACACGTCTGGAAATGTAGTTTTGGGACAACGCTTAAAAATCATCACGTGTTCTCGCAGCTGGGCTTCTAACATGTCCAACACATTTCTCTATCATATCCTGTGAAAACACATTACACATTTTGCCAATTTACAGCATTCCTAACTCACCTTCTTTGTTAAATTATTAACTTAAATGTTGCATTAATATTAGGGAATGTTTGGCCCTGGAATCTGCCATTTTTCGACATTAGAGACATTTATGTTGCTGCAATTAAGTATACATTTCTTTTTAGATCAGGCTGTTTCTGACATCTTGTTTGTGTCTAACAGTATATTGGACATCAGGCAGGTACTGCTGTCCAGCCATATTAACATGGTGTAGTTTTATAACCTGCTATAGAAGCAGAAAACCTGGACCCAACAATACATCAATACATTGTTAGGAAGAGAAGAGTAATGGCCTGCTGGTCTCTGGAACAGTGTTAGTACCAAACTACTGGTGAAATGTGAACATTTCAACTTTGTTTTCTTGCAAAAAACAAACCGCATCACCTGATCTGTGCTGCTGTTAGACTGTAATCTTTCTATCTGAGCATCATTCTGCCTCTGTGCGCTCAGACAGCATCTGGTTTGTCTTGTGGACTCTTTTATATTTATCAAAAAAAAAAGCATAACATTACTTTAAATCCAGGCCGTGTCAGTAGTGTCCAAACCTGTTTATGTTCACTAAATTAGTGGATGGAAGAAGATTGGGAGGTTATCGTGATGAATCATATGATACAACAATTTTAGCACATTTTAGGGATGATTACCAAAGGCTGAGCCAGGAGTGATGCACACTCCGTTTAAAAAGATAACAAATCAAATAAATGGGGCTTGGGAAGCCGTAAACCAGCGTTTCAGGCTGAAGAAGTTTATAAAAGTGGCAACATTTTGTCTTTAATAGAGTTGCGATCAAAGTCACAGCAGATCACACAGGATGTGTTGTTTTGTCAAATCAGGAAAAGCACAGGTGGAATTAATAACATTAATAACGCTCCCCGTTAGTTTTGTCTGCATTAGTTGATATTTCCTCAATGCTGTTCTGTTTCTTTGTCCCTGTCCCTTGTCTCCACTGTGTCAGCTAATTTAGTATCAATTTAAGACCTCATTACCGTGAATACTGGGTATCCAGATGCGTGTGTGTGTGTGTGTGTGTGTGTGTGTGTGTGTGCGCGCGCGTGTGTGTGTGTGTGTGTGTGTGTGTGTGTGTGTGTGTGTGTGTGTGTGTGTGTGAAGCCCAGGTAAAGGTTGCTCCTGCCTCATCCTGTGTTTCAGGTCGTATTGATCACCTAATTCAGATAAAGGATTCTCCCAGTGCCAGAGGCAGAGACGAGCTGGTCACTAAATGTAAGATAGAAACGTACGGCCGCTGCAGGGCCTTGGTGTCAGGCCAGGAATTGCTCTGTGCAAACATCCCGCATCTCTTAGCTGCTTCTGTCCCTCGTCAGGGGAGGAATTCTGTCATCCTGCTGCTCTCTATGCTTACGCATCCAAACATTGCATTTCTCTCTGTGCCGTAAGCAAAGACATTCATGTTAGTGGGACTACACTGCGTTCACAGACAGAATAGGAGGAACAGGAAGACCTCTTGTGAGCGTTATTTTAAAATGGTGTCTCCCGCTATGAGACAGTACACTACATTACATTAATTAGTAGCAGTGGTTAGTTACCAAATATGTACAAACAGTTATTAGTTCTGGTGATTAGTTTAAGATTTTATTTCAGTGAAACTGCTAGTGAAGGTGCTTTGCAGCCATTTTGCCACCAATTGATGAGACTTCTTTGCCAAGTAGCAAGTTTCATAACTTACAGAAATTCTGATAACTCGGGCAAACTTGGATGTTTTTTGGCCATTGGGTTGCTTGTAATTACGTTATGTACTGTATGATATGACATCAACACTCTAGCTATAAATCTGATTTCGCTGTGTTTTGAAAACATCACGAAGAAATACCAGAAATTGACCTGGAAGATATTTCAAACAACTCCGATTATCGGTTCATCTTGATGTTAGAAACCACTCATCGAGGAAGTTAAAACGACTTCATTGATTTAGCTGTTTCAAAATAGCTACCAAAAACTAAATTCTTCACCACTGCACAGAAACAGACTTGGAACAGTGTAATTGTAATACTGGTGTGAATTCTTCTTTGGTTGTTTCATATTTAGAAGTATTTTTAATTCAGTGAAACTATGAGTGCTGATGTCATTTTGCAATATAAGAATGTGAGAAAAGCATCTTGTGCTGTTTGCATCTCTTATACAGAGCTACAGTTAGACATTATTATGGCAGTGACACATGTTCTGTGTGTTGGCTTCTTCTGACTGGGAATCTTTAATTATAATTAAAATAGTGTTTAATAATGTAAAAACTATTTTTTACTATATAGTAGAGACATACTACATAAAAAATGTTTGATAATAAAAATATTATATTTACCACCGCATGATACATAATATTAAATGTAAAGACCAAAACACTAAGGGGCCAGAGAGATGGGAGGAGCAGTTTTTACTTGAAACGCAAAACAATTAAAATACATAATTTTCCGTCCTTGTGGTCACTTCAATGTCATGTCTTTTAATTGGACTTAACGTTTGACTCACGCAGACAGTGCAGTGGGTGGCACTCTCAAGCGCTACTTTAGGTAATGAGGAAGCCCCCAACACTTTCAGCCACTTAATGTCCCTCCTCTTCAACCACACATCATGACCTCTCGCAATGTAAAGTTGTGAGCTTAAAATGTGATAAAGACACATACTTATGCTGCAGTCATAGAAAACAGATACGGTTCTGCAGTTTAGTGAGTAACCTCATGCTAGATGTAGAGCATGCTAGCTGATGTTTAACAGGGCAATGCTAGTGCTAAACTAGGCTAAACATAGCCCTGTTTGGGACTGTCTCATCCATTGTGTGGGAGTCAGTTTTACAAGAGAAAAGACTTCGAGGGTGAGGACTGAGTTGTTGTGTTTTGCTAAATGTACGCCTGGTTAGCCGTCCCACCTTCGTAAAGGTTCTCTGAGCTTTTCTATGGGACCTCTGTACTAAACACTAGAGTTGTGAGCCCGAGCCCTTCTCGTACCCATGTCTTTAAGACCTAACTCAACAGCACCCCACTGGTGCTGCTTATTTGAGACGAGGACCCCACCCAAGACCTGAAGCTATATTTTTGCATCCATTAGTGACTAGCCATGCTAAAGCAATGCTGTCTCTTTCCCTCTTCCTGTGGGCTTTGTGTATCTACCTGCAGCAGGTAAACATTAGATTATTTTCCTATTCAATTATATTTGAAAATAAGAAAGGTAGCAGACCTCCACTGGACACACAGAGATGACTGTAGGCAAACAATCTAAACTATCGAACTATTCTTTTCAAAATGACACAAAACATTCAACTTCAGTCCAAATATGATCCTGTAAAAAAACATCACTTATTAACATGTTTGTGTATTCTGGTCTGTGACACTGCAGAGCCATCATTAAGAGGACTTTGAACTCTGACATCTGACTATCATCCATAAGCCCATAGAAATACACTGTGAACTAATGATATACCCACCACCTTGCCTAAGAAAATCAATTTGCTTGTCTATTATTTTATTGTCATGTTCATCATCATTATTCTAATGCATTTCCTTGTGTGTTAAAACTGCAGTCCATCCGATGTTTTTTAATTTGATTTCTTCTGTTGGTCAAATCTCTGTTTTATTGCAATTCCTTGAGCCAAGCCCTGCAGGTGGTCCGTAAAAGTTTGGAAATTGAACCAAACAATTACAAACCAAACACCATGCTGAAATAACCACGTGTACAACAATGTCCTTTAGGTCTTCTTATGAGAATTAGGCAGAGGGGTGCCATGTGTGCACTGTGTATGTATGTGTGTCTAATGTATGATGCTTCTGAAACTGTGGGATCTTTAGGAAATGTGTGTGTGTTTTCGGTTGTTATTATGTAAATGTAGCACACACTCATCAACAACAGTTCAGATGTATTTCCTGTTCAAGCTAATATAAAATAATTCTATTCACAGCTGAAACATGGGGAAACCTTGAGCAGCTGGAATGGATTTTCTTGAAAATGAAACATGAAAAAACAGCTTTAACTAAATAGCTGTAATACTTTGTAATACTGCAGTTTAACTTTTCCTCATTGTAAGTGAATTGAGCTTAGGGCTTGTTTGTATGACTGTGATCACTCCTCATTGTCCAGATGGGATAGATGGACACAGGACACTTGGAGACAAGTCGGGTCTGGCTGGCAAGAGGGACATGGGCCAGGAGGAGGACTTCAGAACAGGTCTGTCTGTCTGTCTTTAATGTCCATAGCAACCTTCATGTTTTATTCTGCTTAAAGTTAGTTCCCTGATTTACTTTGAATATTTGTTTGGTTCAGTTTTCTCTGTCATGTTGAATAATTGGAAAGGATGCTTTAGATTCCTCCTTGTTTTAAAATATCTTGGTATCTGGAGATATTGATTGGCTGATCGCTGGCTGCATGTTGATTTGCCTCCACAGGTGCCCTGAGAATAGCAGATGGAGACATCATCCACACTGTTATTGACTTCCTGTCTTACCTAAAACTTAAAGGTATGCTCATCGTTTCTCTAAACAATTTGGTAATCAGGGGTTGAGAGGAGACTCCATGAATGTAGGCTGCGTGAAGCCAATCCAACATTGATCTGTATCGATCACTAGCAGCGAAAAAAAAAGAAAACATGGAACATAAACACAGCAAAAACAAGCTAAGAGAGTTTGTTACCTTTGCATGAATGGGCTATTCTGCCACTATTAGATATATTGTGTACAAGTGTAAAATGTGTGGGTCATCAAAATCAGAGTAGTCACACTGACAAAAGGACACTTAAGTCTTAATTATTTCACAATAATCAAATATATATGCTGTCATATTTGGCAGATATCGATGTGTTTGTAAGTATATGATGTCTGTAATGTAATCCGTTTTGGTGTGTGGTTGCAGAGATGGGAGCCTTGGACAGCCTGCCTTCCTCTGTGACATCAGACGAACTGGCCAATCCCTAATGTGTCTGCCTTGCTGCTCTTCATCTCCATCTCCACAAGTCACAAGCTCCCACAGCCCTACATGTCACCTAACTGTAGCTCCATCCACACTCTGATGTTGGACTTCTCCTGACTCCAGAGATCTGATTCTTCAACTCTTTAATTGACTGTCCCCATGATACAAATATCAGATCTTTATACTCCTGTGTAAATAAAACGAAGATCTGCAAGTGTCTGCTGACTGTTCAAAAATTAACTCTGTACTATCATCTTAGTATCATATCATCTGAGAGAAGGGAGTGAAATTAATAAACTAATGGCACTGAACTTGAACTTGACTTTCTTTCTTACCATCAGTCACTATCACAATATTTATCACTTAGATTTCAGCTGCAATTTAGATAAAAACAAACAAACAAAACTAGTAATACATGCTTCACCTGGTTTATTTTACTGTAAAATGTCTGATTTCAAAGGTAAGGTTTTACAAGTTGAGCACCAACAAACACAGATCTGTTTCCGATGATCTTTCTCCATTAAATATATTTGCAGCAGCTGAACAAAAGTAACTGTGAGTTTAGTTGTAAAATGTTAACCGTTGATAGTTTAACCTTAAACGCAACTCGGTGTTTTCAGTTGAACCGGTCCTACTCCTGTGCTACGTTCAGGAATCATGGGAGAGACACTGAGTAAAGAAATTTATGATTTCAAAAATAATAAACAAAGTGTGTTTATCTATTAACTCATCAAAAATTAAACAATCATTTATCGATCAATTCTGTTGTACTATGTTTTTCACTGACGTGAGAATGTCTGTTTCACAAAAATATGACCATAAATATTAAGATCGTCAACAAAAGTCTCTGAAAAACTTCCAACTCACTGAAAAGTAAAATACAAAGCAAAAAGCAGAGGTGGAATGTAAGTACTGAACACATTTGTGGTACTTGTTTTCATACCACTTTCTTCTACTTCACTACATTTCGGAAGGAAATATTGCACTTTTTACTTCACTACATTTATAGCTTTAGTTACTTTGCATATTTATATTTCTAAACATAAAACACATGTAAAATATGATGTTTTGTTATACATTAAACTACCCCATAGTTACAGTTGAAACGATTAGTCCAATAATCAATTAGTTGATTGGCGGAAAATGTATCGGCAACTATTTGAGTCCTTTTTCCTGTAAAAAAACATTTAATTCATTCATTCAGGTAACGTGATGATTCACTGTCACAGAGATGGATGTCAGGCCATTTCGTTGTATCACAGCTCCAAATAAACACTTAAAGGCAGAGGATGGACGGATCAGGGAGTCGCACGACGTGTTTAATCATTAACCTTGCCTGACTCACAGGACGTCTTCTGTTGAAGCTCTCTGTTCACTGTGGGAACAACTTCCTTTACCAAATCAAAAGCCCGCAACACGCCTCTTGGTCTTAGTGTAAAACAGACAAAGACTGGGGTCTCTGGTGCTGCTGGTGATCACGTTCACAAATGATGAAACGCTGAAGGACGTTTTTAGGGCTAGAATTAAATTATTGGGTTTCACAATTGATCAGATGGCAATTGATACGTGATAAATGGAGTCTGGTCCGTCATCACAAGGCCAAATAGCCCACTGCAAAGATCTGCTACTGTAGGATATTATTGGCTAAATCGTCATAACACACAATATTGCATTCAAGCATAATTTTGGTACAAATCATGAAGAAGTTTGGCTTAATGCGGCTCATAAATATGAAAGTTACAATGAATTTAGTAAACCTTGAGCTCACAGTCCTCAGTCAGCTGTGTTTCGTAGACCAACTGCTGCAAAAAGTCGGACTGAAGCTAAATGACTATAGTCAACAAAGAAGACATACTTTTTACGGCCAATTTACCGACAGTAAAGCAGTGATCCTGTTTCACTTTTACTCAGACTGGAATTGGAGTCTGGTCGTGTCCGTTTACAACCAGACTGTGTTTAAAGATAAATTGAATTATGTAAAAAAATTAATAAAATGGTTTTGATCAATTCCGCTTTGTAAATTATGTTTAATGTCCGCCACAGTTTATCTTGGAGGATGATAGTGGGATTAACACCGATAATCGGTTGTAAAAGCTGTAATAAAGCTAAACTGATGAACCACAGTGTTAGAGGCAAAGGCAGTATGATGTGATATGTAAATGTGACGCCAACATGTTTGTCCGAATTTAGTGGCAGTTTTCTTAATGAGTGAACAGACGATTATTAAGTAGTCATTTGATGGTCAGTCAACCTAACGCAGAATCACACCTCTTGCGCCAGACTCCATTTAGAGGTTTACACTGTAATCTGTATTAATTGCTATGGGCATATGACATTTTTCTAACAAATCTAAATACATTTTACGAAATTGGAAAGTGTTCTGCTCAATTCGGCATAAATACTACATACATTATGATCCCGTCATCCGCGGTGTAACGTCAAATTCGGTTGCGGATTTTGGGAATAACACTGAGAACTGGTTGTAAAAGCCAATTGAAGCTGAAATACTGAATCGTAGTGTATTGCGATCTTCTCAATAAGATTTAATGGCCAAACTGGATTAAAGTTCCCAGTCATAATTGTCAAATTGTAAATTTAAACGTCTTTCGCTAATGTATTCAAATGTAGGACTATTACTGAATTTGGTGAATATGAAGCACATATTTGTACAATTAAACAAGTTATCGTATTATTTTAGTTAGTTTGTGTTTACTGTCATTTTTTCCTTCTTCTCGATCCTGGAATCCGACACTACAACGGCACCCTTGAACGCCCCCCACATGGTGAGGGAACAGCGACATCTAGCGGCAGGTTTATGGAACTGCTGCTGCTATTTTTTAAAAGGAAAATAAAAAACAGCCAGGGAGAGGGTTTCTCTTCCTGCTTCAAACCAACACATAAGATAATGAAAATAAAAACAATAACATCTTTTTTAAATTCAGGCCAGATCAGGAGTAGTTTGAGAAAAGTTCAGCAGCAGAACAAAGAACAGGACAGGCAGGGTTTTTAAATACATATGGGGTTTAGAAGGAATACAGATGCTGGCGGCGGTTCAGATGACTCTCTTGGGTTTGTGTAGTGTTGTATTTGAAGCAGGATCCAGACGCTGAGGTAGATTTTCTACTGCAAGAGTTCTCCTCATCTCCTCCAGCTTGGCAGGAAAGACGCAAGCCAGAGCGGACCAGTTCCTTCTCTTTTGTGTCCCTCTCTACCCACTCCCGACTTTCACAGGCTCTCTCTGCCAGCACACCTGTACACATTGACCTGCCACACAGTGCACAAAGTGACCTGCCACACAGTGCATATAGTGACCTGCCACAAATACCCACTGACCTCCTCAAGAGCTGGTGGGGGAGGAGAGTCCCTGCAGGAGAAGCGGCACTGAGTCAGCCTCTTGTTCTCGTACCTTTCAGACAGCCAATCTTTATCGTCTGACGTAACCGCAGTGTGCCTAAATCTCCCATCATGCCTCTGAACCCGGACCAAACCAAAGCGGGTCACACTGGGCCATTATGGCATATTACAGAACCTAACCTACAGCCCAGCACCCACACCTCTTTCTACTCTTTAATTATGTTTATCAGAAGCCACTTGAATCCTCACTTTCCTCCCTGTGACCCCCAACCCTCAGAATGGTGGGTTAAAGTTTAAATGCCTGTACATTCAAGTCAGGATTTGTAGATAGTTGTGTTATTACAACAACACACATCTAAAATTGGAAGGGTACATAGAAATGTAGCATGGACCCTGCACATTGAAAGAGATGGTATCTGTGGGAGGAGAGAAGGAAGGGGGTGTTGTTCTTGTGTATCTGCAGTCAGGGGTTCAATCCCCAGCTGTGGCAGGGAGAAGAGAGAGCTTCCGGTGTTGTAAAGCGGGTTCACAGAGACATTAAAACTGCAGAACAGTGTGAGCATTTTAATATATTAAATAGTAATAGTTTGTATTTGAGCTTGTATTACAATACTATAAACAGTTAGAACAAGCTGGTATTATGATGCACATATATCCTGTCAAAAGCACAAGGCTGCTGGATGAAATTTCAATAATACCCCCAGGATAACCTGTTGAACTCTTATCAGAGTTTGGGTAGAGAAAGATATTCCGTCATAATGGTCTTATTCCAAAAAGTTGTATTTTGACAAAGAGATGTAAATGTGTTGGCGACTGAGTGTTTGACAAATGTTTGGTATATCCTCCTGTATTCGAAATGTTTTTGAATTGTACTTTCTTTATTTGGTATGACAGTCAGTTGATCTGCATGATTACATGCAGACGTTGATACAGCTACTAGGCTACTTCAATATACAGCTCTGGAAAAAATGAAGAGACCACTCCAAATGTTTCTTAAATCAGCTTTTTTTACATGTCTGGCTGCCATTCCATTCCAGCTTATGTTGAATTCAACACAAACACACCTCATTCTCCTTAATGAAGTATTGATTAGGTGATCATTTGAACCAAATCTTATTTAACGAGGAAAAGTATAAAAACCACTGCTGTGGTCATCACTCCTCTTGCATTAGGACCAGCTGGATGGTTAAACAGTGCTTGTAGTACCTCAAAAGTAATTGGAATAAAACAATAACTATTGACCATACCAAAAGAGTTGAAAAGAAAAGTTCAATGCTGGCTTTACTGCCAGAGGGATAAAGTGAGCGTCAGGTTGCTTTCATCCTTAACATGTCAAAGACGGAGGTTCATAAGAACAAGGTCCAGCAGCAGACATTGGGGACAACAAAGCTACAGACCGGCAGAGGACAAAAACGACTCTCCACTGATCGGGATGAGCGCCAACTCATTCGAATGTCACTCAACAACCGTAGGATGACATCAAGTGACCGACATAAAGAATGACAAACGGCAGCTGGGGTGAAGTGCACGGAGAGGACAGTTCCAAACAGGCTCCTTGGGGCCGGGCTGAAGTCAGGCAAAGCTAGAAAAAAGCTCTTCATCAATGAGGTTTGCAAAAGACCGTAAAGATTGGACTGTAGAGGACTGGAGTACGGCCATCTTCTCTGATCAGTCCAATCTTCAGCTTTGCCCAACACCTGGTCGTCTGATGGTTAGACGGAGACCTAGAGAGGCCTACGAGCCACAGTGTCTCGCACCCACTGTGAAATCTGGTGGAGGATCGGTGATGGTCTGGGGGCTTCAGCGAGGCTGGAATTGGGCAGATGTGTCTTTGTGAAGGACGCATGAATCAAACCACATACAAGGTTATCCTGGAAGAACTCTTGCTTCCTTCTGCTCTGACAATGTTCCCCAACTCTGAGGATTGGTTTGTCCTGCAGGATAATGCTCTGTGCCACACAGCCAGGTCAATCAAGGTGTGGATGGAGGATCACCAGATCAAGACCCTGTCATGGCCCATAACCCAATCTCCAGACCTGAACCTCATTATGAACCTCTGGAATGTGATCAAGATGAAGATGGATGGTCACAAAGCCGAGCTGCTTGAATGTTTGAGCCAGGAGTGGACATAAAGTCCCCCAACAGCAATGTGCAGACTGGTGGAGAGCATGCCAAGACACATGAAAGCTGTGGCTGAGAATCAGGGTTATTCCACCAAATACAGACTTTTGAAATTAAAACATTAGTATTGTGTTGTTTAAAAATGAATATGAACTTGTTTTCTTTGCATTATTCAAGGTCTGAAAACAACATCAGTATCTTTTTTTAATTTTGACCAGTTGTAATTTTCTGCATATAAATTCTCTAAATGATAATACCTTTATTTGGGAAAAATGTTATCAGTAGTTTATAGAATAAAACTAAAATGTTAATTTTACTCAAACACATACCTATAAATAGTAAAGCCAGAGAAACTGATAATTTTGCAATGGTCAATTATTTTTTTCCAGAGCGGTATATCACACTAATTCATAACGCACGTTAGACATTATGATGTTCTGGACCTTTGCTTGAGGAAATTATCTCTATCTGGACCTCTTTTTAGTTTTTAGAATTTTAGTTGAATACCCCTGCTCTACAAAATACGACCCCCTCTGTCCTTCGACCCTCGCACCGCACAAGGAAAAACTCCCAAAAAGAAACCCCACAATTAAAGGGGGAGAAATGGAAGACACCTCAGGGAGAGACTGAGGAGGGATCCCTCTCCCAGGACGGACAGACGTGCATTAGATGTTGTGTGTACAGGATAAACACATTAGTAAAAATACAACATCTATGTGACAGAAATGATGGTGTGATCGTATTTAAATAAAGGATGAATCCAGGATGATGTTAAAAAAGCTTCCTGGTGCCTCATCATCCTCCTCATCCTCAGGCTTCTTGGCCCTGTGTGGGGTTTGGCCCCCAGGCTGGCCTCAGGCAGGGAAGCATAATCTGTAATCGAACAGAGAGGACAGCACAACACTGTGTTTTTCTCTACTCAGATCTTCATGTCATGAATACCAGACAAAAGCGTGAACACTTTTTTTTATCATAGTAGCTTCTTGACATTATCACAAATGTACTGGCATCTTTATAATATACATTCAGTGGTTGAACTTAACATTACGTTGGTTTGTTCAGCTCTATTGGACTGTTGAATAAAATTCATATGAATGACGTTATATGAATAAGAGTAGTTTCTTTATATTAAAACGATGTTCTGACATGTTTACCAGTTCATGTTTTTTTTGTGTATTTATGTTAACAGTGGTCAATAAGGTTTAGCTCTCCCTTTTCTCGCTTCACTAAGTAGGTTTCGTAATTTCGACACTTGTGATAGTACATGAAGGCACCAGTTTGTTTTGCGCTTCATAGCAACAGTGCGCTAAATTTATTCACCTTTAATCAATTTATTTGCCCACCTTCAAAAGACAAGCGACGTGCATACAAGTAGCCAGTCAAACCAAAGGTTTAGCATTTTTAGAGGAATTCCCACGGCTATGTCCTATTATTTTACATAAGTACCTAAAAAGTGCTGCCTAATTGAAAAAGGCGAAACGGCAGTTGGTATCAGAGCATCCCTTATGTTAAATGAATTTAACGGTTAACGGAACTCCAGACAGCACAGTCATCACTGCTGGTAACGTAAATCTGACTTTTGTTTGTGGCTGATCCTAAGTCGAAATAAATACATTTGAATTGATACAGTAACTCGCCAATAAGCAGTTGTGACATTTGGCTAATACTTTTGTTTGCTAACGTACTTAACATAATTAAACTAGCTAGCTACCAACGGCTAATAACGAAATGCTAAAGTTAACCAACGGTAATTATCTCGCTGATGTAGCGGTCATTTCAAGAAGAAAAAAATCACAATGTTTGGAAAGTAAAATAAACGCTGTATGACTGTCGTTTAATTACTGTACTATGTGTATTACAGTATGATTTATTATAGTTTCCACCAATCAGAAAAAAATAAAAGTAAAAGAGTAAAGTAGGTTCACGGTACATACTGTATAATTACGTTAGACTCAGACCGAGAAAGGTATCTTCCAGTAAAGTCAATACGAACCCTGTTGAAAGTTGAAAAGTTCAGTTTTATTACGTTCATAGACACTTAAAGTGGCTTTGTGTCAAAATCCCTATCTTTATTTTGACCTCATGTGTAATAAAAACAGGTGCCTTTCATGCTGGCAGGATGAATAGCTCTATGATGGAGATGGACACAATACAAAACCAACAGGAACATATTTACACCGATGACCATACTTCAAAAGACTCTGAGAAGGACAGTAATGTCCACCCTGTATGGACAGCGTCCCCTCCATATGTCAGTCTGCCTGGGGTAGTTCCTCATCCTCACCAGCATACCATCCAGCCGGGAGTGGTGGATCCTCTCACCTTAAGGTATGATGTTCATTCATTTTTTTAAATTCATTACCAAAATGACTCAAAGGCCTTACTGTATCTCCTGACCTCACCATATGTATGAGAAGAACCTCAAGGAATATTGTACTGCATCTATTGATCCACATGTTTCTACACAAATCTGAACAGCGGATGTACATTTCACCTGGACTAAGATTAATGACTTGATTGCAGGTTCCACTATCCATGTCAGTCCACTCAGTGTCCGCTGACTTACCCAGACTACCTCCTGGAGCCCCAATCGAGTCATCATCAGCTCCTCACTGGGTACGACCTCGTTCACTCTACAGCGTATAGCTTTGCTCTACTGCGGCATGTTGCTCAAACAAATTACAAATTGTGCCAATTAGAAACATTGAACCACATCTATCTTAACCTTTGCACCATCTGATGGTGGTACTAAGAATGACATGGGGCACTGAGATGATTGGGCTGAAAGCATCATAAAACCACCTTTCACTGGGATTGTTTAATTTGCCGTCAAAATAATTTAAAAGATGCTGTTATCACATATAAATCTTACACATACCTTAGTTTGGATAACTTCTATAAACTCTGTCAAAATCAGGTACATGAACAGACTACAGGATATGTTTCTGTATTAGAGTAATAGCAGTGTTGCAGGGGCAGCAACAATGTAAGATCTAATGACGTGGAGGTCTGACTATGCCTGAGGATGTACAGATCTATGTGGGAAATTATGTTTTTCAAATGGTAAAATGACTCGAGGCAGTCTTGGTTTCCTCAGCTCTGTGCCTGCTCCAGCAAACAGCAGCCATCACAGCTCACTTTCTGCTCCGTGGTTTACTAATGAAACTGCTCTCTGCAGCATAATGCCGGTGAGTACACACAATCATATCACCATTTTCATGGATTCGTACAGAATTTATCTATTGCTTATTTGTTTTTAGGGAGTCTTGCTCGCCCCTTTAGCCAGCATCTGTGTACCACAGGCCATGGACCATCAGCAGTTTCAGGAGGGACTGCCTGAATTTACATCCCAAATCCCACAGCCTGTAAGCACAAGGGAAAACAGAGTTTCAACATGAACAATAACAGACCTCATGAAGTTTAGCTGGTTCTGGTTGATCTGATACCACCATGTATGACGGTGTTCTCCGGTGGGTCAGTGGGATTTGGCAGTTTGCTGTCACCGTTTTGTTTATGGGCGGTGTGGTTCGGTCTCAGCTGAGGCGGCGGCCCATTCCTTCCTGCTGTTGTTGTTGTTGTTGTCAAGCAGGTCATGTCAGGGAAGCACATTAAAAAAAGATGGTGCTCCTCATTTGGAATAATTGAAAAAAGATGTTAGTGCTCAGAAAAAACACTATATGGACGACTGCCTTCCACAGAGAAACTATTCATTCTAAAATTTGAAAAGCTAGAAGCTAGGGAGGTTTGGTATTTCTTTATGTTCTATTGTCAAACTAGGTGCTGGTTGATTTTCAGATGAACTAATTGATAATCAACCAATTGTGTGTGTAGGTGGTGTGTAATGTGAGTGAGGATGGGCAGATTGTACTAGTTAACCCCGGTGAGCCGGTGTTCCTCACCCTGAAATCTGCACCAACACACAGAGATGAAGGTGAGGAGTTTATACAGGCTACATGTTTAGTTCTGTGCCAGGTATGAGATGAAGTCAATAAGCTTTATTTGTATAGCACCTTTCATACAAGAATTGCAGCCCAAAGTGCTTCACAGCAAAAACATAAAAATTAGTACAAAATTAGACAGAAGAGCATTTACAGTACAATAATCACAGTGTTGATGTACATGAGACTGAAGTAGCATTAAAAACAGTATAAAATAGCAGAATTAAAATAGTATAATATAGCAGAATTAAAACAGTATAAAATAGCATTGGAAATCATACCTAGTTTCCGTAATGCTGTTTTCCTTTGTGTTTATTAGATGTGAGTGTGTTGGGGACCAACAGCCAGGTAGGGAAACACCCAGAAGTCAAATTTCTCTGTGGGACATGTGCAGACTTCAGTACACTGACCCCAGCCTCAGCTCTATCTTGACCATGACTGAGCAACAGATGCATTGATGGATTGATGTTTTGCAATTCATATATTACAATCATTCTTTCATACACAGCTTCCGCAGTACCACCAGGCAGCGTGTCCCCTCTATGAGTGCAGAGATCAGAACACCAACATACAGCCTCACGCCCCTCCAGCACGGTAAGAACTGTGGAACCTGAGCCTCCATCACAAGCATAGTAAGACTGAACATCTACATGCAGAGTGTCTTAAGAACTAAGTATCATAACGTCCTTATAAACTTCTCAAACCACTGCAGGAGAATTTACCTCAACATTCATATGGTCAATATATTCCAAATTGTAGTTTTAATAAATACTCAATTTATATCTCAGAGTGAACAAAAGCCAAAGAACGTTACTTCAAAAAGAGATGAATATACATGGCTACATTTTCAAAATCAATTTAAATTTCCAAGTACATGAAATAGAAGCAAGTTATTTGAGGGAAAACAAATATTTATTAAAACGATTTAGTTCAAAGACCATCGTTAGAAATGTTTTCCTCATTTAATGACAATTCCAGTTTTTTCCAAATTACACTTGATTTATGAAATGTTGTACCGTCTTCATCCATCCTGTGGGCCCACCACTCATGGGAAAAACCGCTGGGGTCGGGTGCGCTGTCACACAGGTGGCAGTGATGGTCAGGGACCTCGACGGACCAGACCCGGGCAGCAGAGGCTGGAACGTCACCTCTCTGTGGGGGAAGGAGCCGGAACTAGTGCGGGAGGTGGAGCGCTACCAGTTGGATCTGGTGGGGCTTACCTCCACGCACAGTCTTGGCTCTGGAACCGTACTCCTGGATAGGGGTTGGACTCTATTCTTCTCCGGAGTTGCCCAATGTGTGAGGCGTCGGGCGGGTGTGGGGATACTCACAAGTCCCCGACTGAGCGCCGCTATGTTGGAGTTCACCCCGGTGGACGAGAGGGTCGTCTCCCTACGCCTTCGGGTTATGGGGGGGAAAACTCTGACTGTTGTTTGTGCCTATGCCCCAAACAGCAGTTCAGAGTATTCAGCCTTCTTGGAGACCCTGAATGGAGCCCTGCAGGGGGCTCCAGTAGGGGACTCCGTAGTCTTGCTGGGAGACTTCAACGAACACGTGGGAAACAATGGAGACACCTGGAGAGGCGTGATTGGGAGGAAGGGCCTCCCTGATCTAAACCCGAACGGTCGTTTGTTGTTGGACTTCTGTGCTAGTCATGGAATGGCCATAACAAACACCATGTTCGAACATAAGGATGCTCATAAGTGCACGTGGTACCAGAGCACCCTAGACCAAAGGTCAATGATCGATTTTGTGATCGTATCATCTGATCTAAGGCCGCATGTCTTGGACACTCGGGTGAAGAGAGGGGCGGAGCTGTCACCATCTGGTGGTGAGTTGGATCAAGGGGTGGGGGAAGACTCTGGACCAGGTAAGCCCAAATGGGTAGTGCGGGTGAACTTGGAACGTCTGGAGGAAGCCCCTGTTCGGGAGATCTTAAACTCTTCTCAGACATCCCTGTGGAGGTTGGGGTCATTGAACCTGAGTTCCGTTACTCCGGAAACAGTTGCAGGGTATCGACGAACTAGAAGGGCAGCAGCTGCACCCCGCCAACAGAGCCCCACCTGAAATTCAAGGTGTTTTTTTTTTCTTTCTCCATCCATCGTCTACCACTTATCCGGGATCGGGTCGCGGGGGCAGCAGCTCCAGTAAGGAACCCCAATCTTCCCTTCTCCAGGCCACATCCGGGCCACATCCTCCAGCGGCAAGTTTTTTTTTTCTTTCTCAAAATAGAGCAAAGCAGTAAATCTAGGGGAAACACTGGGGGATAATCATCAATTTCCCTGATGGAAGTCACTGAGGTAGTCAAACAACTCCACAGTGGCAAAGCCGCAGGGGTTGATGAGATCCGTCCAGAAATGCTGAAGGCTCTGGGTGTTGAGGGGCTGTCTTGGTTGACACGCCTCGTCAACATTGCGTGGAAGTCTGGGACAGTGCCTAGGGTGTTCAGACCTGGGTGGTGGTTCCCCTATACAAAAAGGGGGACCAGCGAGTGTGTGCCAACTACAGGGGTATCACACTTCTCAGCCTCCCTGGTAAAGTCAACTCCAAGCTCCTGGAAAGGGTTTGGCCGATAGTCAAACCTCTGATTGAAGAGGAACAATGCGGATTCCGTCCTGGTCGTGGAACTACGGACCAACTCTTCACTCTCGCAAGGATCCTGGAGGGGGCCTGGGAGTACGCCCATCCGGTCATGTGTTTTGTGGATCTGGAGAAGGCATATGACTGGGTGATACTGTGGGAGGTGCTGCGGGAGTATGGGGTGAGGGGGTCACTTCTGAGGCCATCCAATCCCTGTACGCCCAAAGCGAGAGTTGTGTCCGGATACCCGGCAGTAAGTCGGACTCATTCCCAGTGAATGTTGGCCTCCGCCAGGGCTGCGCTTTATCACCAATCCTGTTTGTGATTTTCATGGATAGGATATCGAGGCGTAGTCGTGGAGGAGAGGGGTTGCAGTTCGGTGGCCTGAGGATCTCATCGCTGCTCTTTGCAGATGATGTGGTCCTTATGGCATCATCGGTCTGTGACCTTCAACAGCCGCTCCTTTGCGTTGAAAGGAGCCAGTTGAGGTGGTTCGGGCATCTAGTAAGGATGCCACCTGGGCGCCTCCCTTAGGGGGCTAATGAATGGAAAGAGACACATGAATAAAACAGCAAGTGGAAACCATTAATATATAAGATGGCCTATCATAACATTGGAAATAAGACAGATTTAGACCGCCTTCATGACTCAGATCTTTCAAAATTCTTCCTTATAAAATGGTTCACATGTTCACTTTTCTCTAGTTATAGTGAGTATAATAGTTGCCGATATTAGATACATGTGTGGTTCTAAAAACTACAAAAAAATGAGAACCTTTCCCTTCTCTTAACATCAGGTGACATGAGGTGACATTATGTGTTGTTATACTAGAGAGCTGTCCAGAGACAAACAAGCCTGCACCAGCAGAGAAGAGTGCTGACATGATTGAACAATACCTCAACAATTGCACAATTGATGAGGATACCCAGATAAATGTTAATAGTCATTTATCAAGCTCTACAACGATGATGCTATGGCGCTGAAGAACTACATTGAATTGCGGAAGAATGACTTTGTTATCAATAAATGATTACAGTTTTTGTTTCTGTGTGTTTGTTTTAGGTAACCATGTCAGGTATATGTAGTAACTGTTTTGCTCAGCGTCGTGCCTCACAAGGCCCCTTAGCTTTTGTAAAATCACTGAAATATAAGCTAATTGCTTAATTAATCCTATGTATAGTTTTGTTTTATACATAAATAAATATGTGGCAGTCAAAACATTTAAGAACAAGAACAGATAACCCACAATGAATTCCTAACTAAACAATGGTAGTCATCAGTAGTGTACACACACTGCCAGATCCATTACACTGTAATGGATCTGGCAGTGTGTGTACGTTGTCCTACATATTGGAAAACAATGCACCTGCAGGCAGCACAATGGTTATCCAGAGGGTTTATGTTCAGTGTGTTCAGTATCAACATGTCACAAGCGGATTACTAGTGTATACACTGTATACTGGAAACACAGTCAAGTATACTCTCTCCCTTTCCCCCGCAGAAATGCTGGAACTTTGTGCCGATCAAAGTCCAGGAAACCTTGCCACTGCACCCGATCCCAGTGCCTCAAACTGTGAGTCGGCCATCTTATCACTACTTTCTTTATAGCAGCATGAATTGTCCACATGTCATGTTAATTCTCTGGGATGTGTGCACCGAGATTTTGCGGCTGTAAAATATGTGACAATGCAAAACATGGGCCAAAAAGCTGCTGATATAAAGCAGAAGGAAAATGTGTCTAATATTTAAATCCTGAAGAAAGCAGGTGTAAGTATTTGTGGATCTGCTTATTGGGCACACAGAGGATGAGAGCTGATATCTGCAGGTCTGAGCGGCATGAATGCACAACAGTGTTTTCTCTTCAACGGTGCTCGAAGTTGACATGCACAAACACACACACGCACATTTGACATGTATTTGTGTGTTTGTCTCTTTCAGCTACTGTGAGTGTTTTGCCAATGGAGTGATGTGCGACAACTGTGACTGCTCTAACTGCCACAACAATGCAGAGCATGAAATAAGGCGTCACAAGGCAATGAAGGTTTGCAATCCTTTTGGTTAAACGTGTTCACGTCATAAACTTAACTAGTGTATGTGTATGTCGCTTTACTGAAGTGCTATAATAGAAAGAAAGTGGAAAACATTAATATAAAAGATGGCCGATCATAACATTGGAAATTAGACTGCCTTTATGACTCAGATCTTCCAGAATTCTCCCTTAATCATATTGTTTTATATAAATGTAAATATATGGCGGTCAAACCATTTTGAGGAAAAAAAAGAGAAAGTCAGTCATTCGACTCTATTCACGGCTGAGTGGAGTGCAGCTTTATCAAAAGGACTCCACTTAAAATGTATGTTCTTAGGAAGGAATTGTCTCTGTGTCTACTCCCACAAGGTAACTACTGTCATCAGGTTGCTGCTGTAAAAATACTACATAATAACTAGCAAAATAATAACAATCAATACACAATGAATGTTGGTCTGAATGAAGGACTTTGATAATAGTCTGGGAAAATAAAATAATATTGTAATATTATGTTTCTCAATTACACAATAAGTGTCAGGTATAAAGTCCTTTAAATGGCTCATCAGTCGGGAGCAGCTGAAACACGATGGAGTGTTGCAGCTGCAGTAAACCGTGAGACGTGGCGAGGATGGCTGACAGCATTGATTGTGTCTAAGTGGTGTTACAGGAGTCATGTGAGGACAGGGCATCGACTTACATTAACTTCATGGAGGCTTCACAACCATCACCCTAACCATAATCTAATCTAACCTTAACACAAGTCTTAACCCAAAAATAAATGATCATAGAGGAAGATGCTTGTTTATTCCAAGGCACAATGTCTCAGAGTAAAAGTCCATCCATCTGTTTTCCAGTAGGCTGAGCATTGCAGCTCCTCTGAATACTGCAGGTATTCTCAGGGAGGACACAGTAGATAATCCCCCATCTAGTGCAGATCCAACATGTGGTTTAGAGATGCTAATACATAACAAAACTCACAATGAAAAACTATTTTCAAATACAAATATATGTCAAACCATGGAGGGAAAGAATCCTCTTTGTGAGCCTCAACGTAAACAGAACACTGTGGCTGTCATGTGATCCTCTGATCAGCTCTCCCCTTACACGTGCTTTTCATTATTGTTAATACAATTTCACAATCCAAACGGATCCACCCTTTTTGTGGAATAGCAGGTAGATGGAGCCGCTGCAGGGGAGTTTGACAGAGCAACGTAAGTGTGTTGTGTTGTATATTTGGTAGGTTGGTGGAGGAATATTAACAGTTTTCACTGTTCCTCTTAAAGTAATCCTTCCTGGTATTGTCACCATGCAGTTATGTTTAGGTCGTAACCCAGATGCCTTCAGGCCTAAGATAGCTGCTGGGCCGTCAAGAGAGGTCAAAGGTTACCGCCACAAAGGCTGCAACTGTAAACGCTCCGGCTGCCTGAAGAACTACTGCGAGTGCTATGAGGTTTACACACACACACACACACACACACACACACACATTCAGAGAGAGTGTAATTACACGGCGCTGCAGCAAAAGTTGAGCCACAATTAACGTTTTGACTAATGAGGAGGATGCTAATTTTAAAATGTGTCCAGTAATGCATCCTTAGAAATACAAAAGTATAACTCCTCGGTGTTCAGTTACAAATAAAAAGCGGTTGAATTATTTTCAATCATTTGTATTTATTTCCTGCGTATCACATGCCTTTGTTTAAGCCAGAGTGATTTATATGTGTCTGTGTGCAGGCCAACATCATGTGTGCCACCAGCTGCAAATGTGTTGGCTGTAGAAACTATGACAACGGCGTGGAGATGGAGCTCAAAGAGGACACTGTCAATGTCGAGAGCAAGTGAGTCCATGTTAGAACCACATTCAGCTCTACAGCTGTAACACTAATGAAACAGCGTCTCATGCAAGACTCTTATCTACGTCTCATGTTTCTCAGTATCAAAGTCCTCTTTCAAACCTGCTCCCACTACTTTACCTTTATCTTTTAAAGAAAAGGAAATCTCTGCTCTGCAACAATTTCTTTCAATAACTTTAGAGATTGCGTAGATTGAGTAGAAATCAGCCTGTAATTACAAGCTTGGCCAGGTTCTCCAGACTTACATTGTTTTGTTATAATTGCTTGTCTAACTATTTGAAGACATTTTCTTTTTCGTGCAAAGTTTTTAATTTGATGCTCATGATATACAGACGGTGTTCCTCCAGTCAAAAAAAGGAGAAATTAACAACAAGAGTTTGGTGATCTGGGATCTGATCTGATCTATTCCCCCCCTCCCTCTGCTTCACCGATGTGCAGTATGTAAAGTGTGACGTTAGCACCAGAGGACTGTCGTGTGTGTGTGTGTGTGTGTGTGTGTGTGTGTGTGTGTGTTCAGATGGGCGGTATCAGTGATAACTCCTGATGTGGTGGAGGCTGTGTGCGGCTGTCTGCTGGTCCAGGCGGAGAAGGCTGAGAGCGAGGCCCAGGGGCCCGCCCAGGCTGAGCGCATGGTGCTGGAAGAGTTTGGACACTGTCTCTCACAGATTGTCGAGGTCATGTTCAAGTTGGAAACACAGTGACTGGGTCCGACTTCAAAACTTCTACCAGTTAGGATCCGAGAAAAACAGCTTTCAGCTGGACCAACGTGAATGTAATAATTTATACATCTAGATTACTACTTTTGAATCTGCAGTTTGAAGGCTGTCATATGACAACAGCAATACAACTACATCCGCGTGAGTTTATTTACAGGATGTGTATCTATGTGCTGTTCTTAGAAAGCCTTACGGTTAATATCACACCCAGGTTCTGTGGGTGCGCTCCTGAGTGGAGAGCATTTTCAATATTATTGTTTAAATGTTCATTCAAACAGACAAACACGTGTTGGTGTCAGTGAGTCGGATGAGTTTCACATCTGAGCTGATGAGCATTCAACATTGAGAATGGTTTATATATAATCCTTGTTATTCAAAGTCACTGCCGCTTGTAACGCATTTCTGTTCTTTAGAAGTAACAAGAAATGAACTGACTCATTTTCCTTAACTTATTTAATTAATTAATTAATTTGTTGTTGAAATAGTTATGTGTTGTCCCATTCTATATTTGTAAAGTGTATTTATGTATTTTTGGTTAAGCCTTAAGAATAATTAAATTTATAGGCTGACCAAGTTGCAAAATAAACTGAATATTTAAGACATCTGGTGTTTCACTGGCCACCATCTTTAAGGTACTGAAGGTAGAGAAGTAGATATTCATAGAGCTGAGGTGGGATGGACATGTAGGGGAAACGTTGTACGTCCGTACGTACCTCCACACGCAACCTCCGCTCCACTAAAAAAACTTTGCTCCACCCCCCAGGACCAAGCTCCGCACCATGGGCGATCGGGCCTTCTGCTCAGCTGCTCCTCACCTGTGGAATTCCCTCCCAGAACACCTGAGGGCACCACAGGCCACCGACTCCTTGAAGAAGGAACTAAAAACCTTTTTTTCAAAAAAGCCATTCCGTAAAATCTTATGTCTGTTGTTGTTGTTGTTGTCCTGCATTGTAGCTCCTTGAGATTGCTTTTAGCTTGGAAAGGCGCTTTAGAAATAACTTTATTATTATTATTTATTATTATTATTATTATTATTATTATTATTAATAATAATATCCATCCATCGTCTACCGCTTATCCGGGATCGGGTCGCGGGGGTAGCAGCTCCAGTAAGGAACCCCAATCTTCCCTTCTCCGGGCCACATCCTCCAGCTCCGACTGGGGGATCCTGAGGCGTTCCCAGGCCAGTGAGGAGATATAATCTCTCCACTGAGTCCTGGGTCTTCCCCGGGGTCTCCTCCCAGCTGGACGTGCCTGGAACACCTCCCTAGGGAGGCGCCCAGGTGGCATCCTTACTAGATGCCCGAACCACCTCAACTGGCTCCTTTCAACGTAAAGGAGCAGCAGCTCTACTCCGAGTCTCTCACGGATGGCTGAGCTTCTCACCCTATCTCTAAGGGAGATGCCAGCCACCCGTCTGAGAAAACCCATTTTGGCCGCTTGTACCCGTGATCTCGTTCTTTCGGTCATGACCCAGCCTTCATGACCATAGGTGAGGGTAGGAACGAAGATCGACCGGTATATTGAGAGCTTTGCCTTCTGGCTCAGCTCTCTTTTCGTCACAACGGTACGGTAAAGTGACTGTAATACCGCCCCCGCTGCTCCGATTCTACGGCCAATCTCTCGCTCCATCGTCCCCTCACTTGCGAACAAGACCCCGAGGTACTTGAACTCCTTCACTTGGGGTAATGGCTCATTCCCTACCCGGAGTAGGCAATCCACCGGTTTCCTGCTGAGAACCATGGCCTCAGATTTAGAGGTGCTGATCCTCATCCCAACCGCTGCACACTCGGCTGCGAACGGATCCAGTGACTGTTGAAGGTCACAGACCGATGATGCCATAAGGACCACATCATCTGCAAAGAGCAGCGATGAGATCCTCAGGTCACTGCAACCCCTCTCCTCCACGACTACGCCTCAATATCCTATCCATGAAAATCACGAACAGGATTGGTGATAAAGCGCAGCCCTGGCGGAGGCCAACATTCACTGGAAACAAGTCCGACTTACTGCCGAGTATCCGGACACAACTCTCGCTTTGGGCGTACAGGGATTGGATGGCCTCAGAAGTGACCCCCTCACCCCATACTCCCGCAGCACCTCCCACAGTATCACCCGGGGGACCCGGTCATACGCTTTTTCCAGATCCACAAAACACATGTAGACCGGATGGGCGTACTCCCAGGCCCCCTCCAGGATCCTTGCAAGAGTTGGTCTGTTGTTCCACGACCAGGACGGAATCCGCATTGTTCCTCTTCAATCAGAGGTTCGACTACCGGCCGAACCCTCCTTTCCAGTACCTTGGAGTAGACTTTACCAGGGAGGCTGAGAAGTGTGATACCCCTGTAGTTGGCACAGACTCTCTGGTCCCCCTTTTTAAATAGGGGAACCACCACCCCGGTCTGCCAACCCCTAGGCACTGTCCCAGACTACCATAGAGGGCGTGTTAGTCGGATTCAGGAGTTCCTCAAAGTGCTCCTTCCACCGGCCGATAACTTTCTCAGTTGAAGTCAGCAGGGTCCCACCCTTGCTGTACACAGCTTGGATGGTTCCTCGTTTCCCCCTCCTGAGGTGCCGGATGGTTTTCCAGAAGCACCTTGGTGCCGACCAAAAGTCCTCCATAGCTTCTCCGAACTTCTCCCACACCCGCTGCCGCCCTTCTAGTCCTTCGATACCCTGCAACTGTTTCCGGAGTCCTCCCGGATAACATAACCCGGAAGGACTCCTTCTTCAGTCGGACGGCTTCCCTGACCACCGGGGTCCACCACAGTGTTCGAGGGTTACCGCCCCTTGAGGCACCTAAGACCTTGAGACCACAGCTCATCACCGCAGCTTCAGCAATAGAGGTTTTGAACATCGCCCACTCAGGTTCAATGCCCCCAACCTCCACAGGGATGTCTGAAAAGCTCCGCCGGATGTGTGAGTTAAAGATCCCCACGACAGGGGCTTCCTCCATACGTTCCCAGTTCACCCGCACTACCCGTTTGGGTTTACCAGGTCTGTCCAGAGTCTTCCCCCACCCCTTGATCCAACTCACCACCAGATGGTGATCAGTCGACAGCTCCGCCCCTCTCTTCACCCGAGTGTCCAAAACATGCGGCCTCAAATCAGATGATACGATTACAAAATTGATCATTGACCTTTGGCCTAGGGTGCTTTGGTACCACGTGCACTTATGAGCATCCTTATGTTCGAACATGGTGTTTGTTATGGCCATTCCATGACTAGCACAGATGTCCAACAAAAAACGACCGTTCGGGTTTAGATCAGGGAGGCCCTTCCTCCCAATCACGCCTCTCCAGGTGTCTCCATCGTTTCCCACGTGTTCGTTGAAGTCTCCCAGCATGACTACGGAGTCCCCTACATTCAGCCGGGGGCTAGTGAGTATCCCCACCCCGGCCCGACGCCTCACACCTTGGGCAACTCCGGAGAAGAATAGAGTCCAACCCCTATTCAGGAGTACGGTTCCAGAGCCCAGACTGTGCGTGGAGGTAAGCCCCACCAGATCCAAGTGGTAGCGATCCATCTCCCGCACTAGTTCTGGCTCCTTCCCCCACAGAGAGGTGACGTTCCACGTCCCCAGAACCAGCCTCTGCTGCCCGGGTCTGGTCCGTCGAGGTCCCTGACCATCACTGCCACCTGTGTGACAGCGCACACGACCCCAGTGGTTTTTTTCCATGAGTGGTGGGCCCACAGGATGGATGGATGGGAGGCACCACGTAGCTTCTTCGGGCTGTGCCCGACCGGGCTCCGTAGC
This sequence comes from Cottoperca gobio, assembly GCF_900634415.1. Lineage (NCBI taxonomy): Eukaryota > Metazoa > Chordata > Actinopteri > Perciformes > Bovichtidae > Cottoperca > Cottoperca gobio. Next base: position 3,119,921 of record NC_041360.1, read on the forward strand.
AAACCCAGCCACCAGGCGCTCGCTGTCGGGCCCTCCCTCTGGGCCTGGCTCCAGACGGGGGCCCCGGGTTTCCTCCGGGCAGGATCTCTCCTTTCCTTTCCCTTTTTTTCATGAAATCGTTTTTGAACCATTCTTAGTCTGGCCCCTCACCTGAGACCAATTTGCCTTGGGAGACCCTACCAGGAGCACTAGGCTCCAGACAGCACAGCTCTCAGGTTCATAGGGACACACAAACCTCTCCACCACAATAAGGTGATGGTTCCCAGAGAGGTAATAATAATAATAATAATAATAATAATAATTATTATTATTATTATTATTGTCATTTCCGGTTTATCCTGTGTTTCTGTGTTGTTATGGAACTTTAGCTGCTCTAGTTTAACTCATTTCTCATAGCTCCCAGACTGCTGGGTTACTTGTGGTTCCAAGAGTCTCTAAGAGTACAATGATTCAAGATATTTATTGTCATATGCACAGATAACAGACAGTTATACTGTACAATGAAAAACTTACTTTACTAATCCTCCAACAGCAACATTTTATAAATTAGAACTAAAAGCAAGAGATATACACAATATACAATATAAAAATAAATAAAGAGGTAAAAGGTTTTGCACATAGTTTCAAAGTACAGTTTTAGTACTGTGAAATATGAAATATTGCACAAATAAGTCACCTGCTTCCCTGCTCCTGCTTCCTTGGTCCTGCGTCCCTGGTCCTGGTCCTGCGTCCCTGGTCCTGCGTCCCTGGTCCTGCGTCCCTGGTCCTGCGTCCCTGGTCCTTCTTCCCTGGTCCTTCTTCCCTGGTCCTGCCTGATGCCCACGTTAATATATTTTTTTGGATGCCCCGGGAAGTTTTTTGACATCATCCTGGCTGCCTGCCCCTGACCTGCCTGCTTTGCCTGTTTCCTGACCAAGCCTGTTTTGGACCCGTCTGCCTCATCCCGCTGTGGATCTGTTTACTCGGCTATAACCTGCTCCTGACTACAAATAAAAGTCATTACCAATTATCCTTGGTTTCCTGTGTGCTGCACTTGGGTCCATCATCGACTTGTTGTGACATCCATCCTGGTAGAGGGATCCTCCTCAGTCTCTCCCTGAGGTTTCTTCCATCTTCCCCCTTTAATTATGGGGTTTCTTTTAGGGAGTTTTTCCTTGTGCGGTGCGAGGGTCTAAGGACAGAGGGTGTCGTATCCTGTACAGTCTGTAAAGCACACTGAGACAAATGTGTAATTTGTCTCTGTGTGCTCTACAGATAAATGTGATTTGATTTAGTAAGCAATCCAGGTGCGTGTTCAGCACACATGTTGAGAGATCAATGATAGCTGCTGATAGATGTGCGTAAGCACAGATCATGAGTCCAAGTCTGCTTCCAGAAATAATTGACCTGGCAGCAAGAATATTATTTAATTATTTGGATTTTTCATATGTTATTCATTCAGTTACATTTTGTGTGTATCTTATTTCCAATAAATTCAATTAAATTAATCATTTCTGGCATTATAGATGAGACAAACACTAATAGAGGATGAGCTGTTAGTGTAATTACACCATCACAGTGTAAAAAACAGTAAAGCAGTGTTACCATGGAGACTGAGATGAATGACAGCAACATATACTGCAACAATTCTCTCTAGGATTTCTCAGAACAAAAATATATAATCATACTAAATAACTTGATCTCAAATAACCACACAACAGCTTATTTTAGCACACACACACACACACACACGCACACACATTCTATATTATATATTTGGAATGACAAAACTTTTTGAACGACATTTTATATCTAAATAATTGCAGTGATATAGAAATAATTTGATATCAATTCACTTTTCTCAGAATTTGATCTAGTTTGATCTTAGCTTTTATGTTTTTAAACAGAGATAGCACCGTACACCAAACTCATCCACATGAGCAGGTTGATATGTACGTATATGATATTTGTTTACTTCTTCCATGACTTCCAGATTTTACTGTAAGACCTTAATTATGTCAGCTTAATTACTTTGGATGGTTAAGAGGTGCGCAGCAGCAAATGTTTTCCCCAAGGCCACTAACAGGTGAAGCCTGACATGTGAATTTGTTCAAATGTGTTTATTTGTTTTGCTTCATATCTATTTATAGTTCATGCATGTACCAAGTCCAGTGTATTCAAATCTGTGGAGTGGATGATGTAGGCCGTTGTGACGATAATCAGTGACGCTCAGCTGTAAGAGCTTTAAGAAATAAGTTCAATTTTCTGATACCAGGAAACCTGTAATGGAAACAGCAGCAACATGAAATACCTCAGTGTGTTATTCACTGGGACAACATCACACACAGCCGGTCCATACTATTAATGTTCCTCACTGCAGATCACGTTCGTGACGACAGCCTGTGTTTTTGTGCTGTTTTTGAACCTCTAGTAAACAGGAGTCCTGCCAGGCCTCACAGGGAGCAGGATCGAACCTGTTATTACATGATGAGGGATAAAAGCAGCCGGGAACATTGGTCTGAACCAGACACACATGCTGCGACTGGACCGGACGCTCACACTGCAGCAGATATGGTAAGTCCTGTTTTTTTACTTTTATAAAAACCTATTTTCACTCAACGATCTATTTGCATTTTATTGGGTTGAATTTGTTTAATTTCATTTGTATAAAAGGGAACACTTTGTTGTAGAATATTTTTTATTTGTTATTTTTCAGATTTTAATAACTGCTCATGATGCATTAGAGTTAAGATAATGTAATGTCTTTTAATGTTAATTGATTCATAATGTGTTACATATAATATAAATGGCCACAGCTTTACAAAAACAAAAGTATTGCATGTAAACTGGTAAGAAGCAAAGCAAACAGAGCAGCTGTGACTACTAATATTAATTTTTACTTAATAAATGAATCAACTGACTAACAAAACATTTTTTTTTACTAAACATAAAAGATCATTTAAAATAGTAAGACAGTGAAATGATAAACAGTTAAAAGAAGAAAAACATGTAATAAATGAATGAACATGGTCCACTTACAGCACATGTGATCCTCTTTGAACACCTTTAAAGGTGTTATTGACAGGTAGAATGTGTTGCTGCTGTAGCCGTCGCTCCTCTTTCCCTTCCCTTGTGGTGCTTTTATTTATTGTATCCTAACATGTGAAATCATTTTTCTGCTGTCGTGTTCACTAAGTGATCTTGTATCTCAATTGGATTTTCCTAAAAAATATAAATACAAATAAATATAAAAAGAGATTCTTTTTTCTCTTTAAGAAATGAGGCATGTTAGTAAGAAGTTAGTAAGAGGTTAGTAAATGTGAGGGAGTGGGTCGCCTGTGGGTGGGATGTGCAGTGACTCTGCTGTGTTGTTGTTCCAGGAGAGAAAAGCCACAGTTGTCTGGACGTGCACTTTAGTCCTCTCCCTGTTCCTCGAGTCCTGTCACGCACAGAAGGTAAAACTCAGCAGCGTCTCACATGTTACACGGATTTCTGCATCACAGCCTGTTACCAAAGCAAACTGCTGTCATCTCTTTCCCCTCAGCTGAACATCCACTGGGGTCCTCAGTCCATGATGTACTTGAAGGGCAAACGTGAGTTTAAGCACAACGTTTTCGACACACACAAGATATTTTCAATGCGTTTGTTTTGGGTCTGCATTGAAGATTCTGTCCACTGTGTTTTCTAATCTGCAGCTTGTCTTGGTAAATCATTGTTTACACATTTTCCCAACATTCAGCCTGACATATAAACTAGAGGTTCTGTGAACAAGAGATCAATGTGTGTCTATATTTAGCAGAGTGAGTCCGTCACACATTAAACACTTTCATTCCCTTTCTGTACCTTGTGTTATGACAATACACAAATGAAATATTTGGACAGTAGTTACGCCCCCCCCCCCCATCTGGCCAGTTTGGGCTATAATTTCGTTCTCATTTATTTATTTGTAATTATGCAACAATCACAGTACAATCAGGCTTTGTCCTCTAGAACCCTGAAACATTTAATACACGTGTGAAATCTGATCCCCGTGTGAAACCAGAAGTATTGATCAGTCTTCTGTAATAAATCTGCAGTTAGATGGTAACACATGTTTACTGTTAGAATTGACCGCACAATATCAATATATTAATGCTCTGTGTTTTGTGCTGTTGTTCGCTGCAGATGGCAGGAGGTTGGTCTCGGAGGAGGACGACAGTGTTTTGAAGCATAGTCTGCAGGGTTGGTACGCAGTGCTCAGAGGTACACGACCGCTTCACTTCATCACACTTCTTCATATGAATAATAATTAAATCACTAGTGACACTCAGAGTGACGAGAGTTAGCATCAAACTGTGCAGCTCTAACAACAGCTTAATATGATGACACCTTGTGAGGCATCATACACATGATGACAGACAATGTAATGATGACACTGTGCACCAGCAGAACAACCAGCTGCTCTCAGAGATACAGCAGGTGTCACTGATTGTTACCATGGAGACTTGGCTCTTTTTAGGCTTAAATTAAGTAAGACAGACTTTAGTTTTTGTGAAAACCTGCGTCAGACAGCAAAACACTGCAGAGCATTCTGAAACCTCATGTATCTTTTTTTGTATACGGTATATCACATGTAAAGACAAACCAAAAGGTGAGCATGTGTGAACGAGACGTTTCGGTCTCAGGACCATCGTTAGCTTACAGACCATCATCCAACAGTCAGCATCAGGAGGAAGGACGCAGAAGATGTTCGGCATGAACTCTGCAGATAGTTGGGTGACAGCGAAACTGTTTCAGTTTGAAATGACTTTCACTGCAAGTGTGTAGAAAGTTACCAAACAATGCGTTAACACATTTAGTGTGGCCCCTTCACACAGGGAGAACGCACACTGAAGCAGATGCATTGATGTGAGAGGAGAGGAGAGGAGAGCTTGTTCACACAGGGAATTTTGCAAGAATCCAAAAGTTGATATTGATCAAATGTTTCAACCAACTAGGTCTTTGTCAGACAAACATCTTCCACATAGAGTATACTGACGTGTGTGTGTGTGTGTGTGTGTGTGTGTGTGTGTGTGTGTGTGTGTGTGTGTGTGTGTGTGTGTGTGTGTGTGTGTGTGTGCAGGCGTCCAGAGGCTGCAGTCAGAGGACTTCAGTAAACCCAGTCACATCGTGAGCTCAGAGAAAGTCCTCATCCACTACCTCCAGCGGAGATGAGACACACTGAGTCCGACCTTCTACACATGGGAACAACAATATCACAGTTTATATCACAGCAGTGTGACCGGCAGAGACACAACCAGAGCATCAGCCAGTTATCATGAGAGCTCTGGTTATGTTGTTACAGTATATGAACATTTCAGTGACTCGTTTATGTTTTTTTTCATGCATGAATAACATATGTGTGTACAGATTTCTGCTTGCTGTTTATAAAGCAACAGAAGAAGACACAATGCTGTGAATAAACAACAGAAGATGGTGTCTCCATCTTTTATGGCTGCAGTGTGTCCTCCTGACCACCAGAGGGCAGCAGGCGACAGTAGAAAACCTGATTGTTGGATTTCGTGGAGGGCAGAAGGTCACGGTGTTTTTACTCCAGAGATGTTAAGTGAAATAATTATTTAATTTATTATCAACTGTATGTGACTGACGACTCAGCAGATTTATGATTATATGTAGTATATATTATTAAGATATGATTTGATCAGTGTACTAAATCATTAGATATTGTAATAAACCAGATATGATTCATGTGGTCAGTGTGATGAATAACACACCAGACTAATAGTAATTTATAGAATTCATTTAATAAATATTATGAATATATTTAATAAAATGTGTATACATGTATGCAAAAGAAACGATTATTAACTATTATACTGTGTTTGAGTTGATGAGCCTTGTCAGCGCTACACACATACTGAATGACGATTACTTCAAATCTGGAAATTCAGCTAAAAATATTTTAAATTGAAACTATTTTTACTGAAAGACAATTGTATTTATACATTGTCTTGTAGTACAAATGATTTATTTTCACTTTGATAAATGACACATTTCTCTTTTGATAAAAACAGATGCATTAGAATTCACAACACAGCAGAGAAACACAAGGACAGATAACATTGTGATAATCAGCCGCTAGCTCAGAGGCTCCAAGGCTCTGCAGGTCGTAGAGACAGTGCTGTACGTGCAGCAGGTTGGGCCCACATCGTGTAGGAATGAAGGCATTCTGCACAGCTGGCTGCTTAATGTGGAGCCAGAGAAGCTCCATCTCTGTTTCTCTCTCTGTCCTCTTCACCACCTCCACCTCTCAAAGCCCTGTTTCCTCCAGCCATATAAACAGCCTCTATTAGCCTCGGTTAAACAAACAGCAGCAGTGCTTGGTTTAGCTAATCCTGAAATGGATATCACTTCATCACGCTGCTGCTGCTGGAATCACTTTAGACATTTCTTCCTTTTTTCGTTAGCAGGGAGGCTGGGAGAGAGCGAGGTGTGAACTTAACCCTATGTTCACCTGAAGGAGGTCTGAGAGTGACAGCACACATCTGCTGCTCTCGGCTGGTTACAGGGACTCACACCAACATCTCACCACACACAAATATGATGCTACTTTGTACCACAATGCCGTGCTCTTTCACTTTCATGAGCAGTGGTGTGTTGTCAAGTGTAAAGAAAAGAGACATTCATATGGATTAAAATACAGGTCAGCAGGAATAAAATAATGGGAACACAAAATAAAGGAAGGAAAGATACTGCTATTAAAATAATTGAAAGGAATTAAATTAAAACGGTCAAAAGGAAAGAATGAAGGAAAGAAACAAAAGACGGGAAAGATCCATAGCGAGAAGGGTAGAAAGTGGAAAGAAATTAAACAATTCGAGAGAAAAAGGGAAAAAACAAGAAGAATGAAGGAAAAAAGAAAACATAAGCAGAAGTTATAATCAGAAAGCTGGACGGAAGGAAGAGAGAAGCGAGAGAATAGAGAAGAGTTGGGACAGAACGATAAAAGGTGGGCATGAACTTAGAGAGAATAAGAAGACATGAGCCTGGAGGCAAGAACAAGAGTTAAATGATAGAATACAAACATACAGAATGCCTTTTAATACTTTATTTTTATCATCATATTTGATCTCCAAATGACATTCACAGTTTAGTTACAGACTTCTATAGAAACCAGCTGTGTTGCGCTCCGTCCTCTGACAGAACATCACACAGAACTTATGAAACAAGAATCCCTACTCAGAAAGGCACTTCCTTTGTTTTCTAAAAGCCCCTAAAGTCAGGGGAGGACATCCTCATTTTTTGCTTCACCACACGAGCATCCATCGTCATCATCATCAGCGGGCTCCATACAGAGTGGAACAGTCCGACACCAGCAGTAGTTTGGAGGTGAGATGTCATATTGACTAGAGCTCCATACTTGGATCTTTCTTTCATAAGTGCCATTTTGCATCCCATGAAGGGCTTCAGTGGTACATGTACTTCTTCACAGTAACTAGTATCACACTGATCCTCGCAGCGCCATGAGCTCAGAGTCCTTTATGTTTTGAGATGCCTGCTTGTGCTCTTATCCAGAGTCAGATGTCTCAGCGCATGCATAGCTCCAGGATGTGTTTAGCCTAGCTCAGCACAAAGACTGGAAGCAGAGGGGAACTGTCGAAAAGGAAAATAAATACACCTTCCCAAAACTCCCATGTGAATAGCAGCTTGGAAGCTTCTTATCAAACACTGCAGGGCAGCCCAACACTACTCTGTGTGTGTGCAGCGTGCACCCAGGACTGTACGTGGGAAGTATTGTGTTTGTGAACAGAGAGTTTGGAGAGGGTGTGAGTGGTGATCGGACATTGTTGACAGTTAACTTGCTATTAATTGCTTCCAAATCAGAACCATGAAGGTGAAACTTTGTCATCATGATTATACTTTGCAAATATCATCACTATTGTGCACCTGGCAACACAGCACTTTGTTCAGGCTCCTGAACAAATCATCTCTTGTTTTTACAATCCTATTTTCACTCAGCAAATTAAATATGTATAAATATGAGCGTTTAGAAGCTAGGCTTTTCTTCTTTGTGCTAAGCTAGGATAAGCATGTCCTGGATCTGATGCGTGGATGTCTTCAGCTGACTGGGTCAGAATACTGGACTGCTCCTTTATACTCACGGCTGAATTAGCCTGCGAGGGCAAATGATCTGAAGCCTCCCACCCCCTCCCTCGCTTCTGATCCTTTTACACAGATTTAATAAATAATATAGCCCATGTAAGCAGTGTCAACTGAAATATGAAAGGTAAAGATAGCCCCTGGTCATTTCAGTTGATATTGTACATTGGTGGTGCACATTGACACTTCATCACACACTGAGGCCTCTGGTGGTCTTTGCTTGGTGATCCACTTGAGTTTTGTTTAGGTTGCTCAGTGTTTGACCATCAGTAGCTCAGTTTGTCTCCATTATTCCCTGTGCTTAGGGACACAACATGTCAATCATACAACAGCAAGGATAAATGATTCATACAATTATGCATAAAGTTATAAGCCATGATAAGCATCTAACATGTGAACCTTGGAATGACCAATGGTACTTCATTGTGAGGAACATTCCAGGACTTCCATCAGTAACATGAACATTGAGGCATGCATCCATTACAAATTCAGTTGAACCTAAACTTGGAAACACCGGTCTGTGAAAAGGACATCCTTCATCTTTAATTAAGCTGTTAAACACAAACAGAACACTGTGTGCATGTTAACGCCTCCACACACACTGTTCATCTCAGTCCCCAGTCTCCTCTCATATACAATTTAAAAGTACAAGAATAAGAAAAATACTCTCCATATTTTACACATATTATAAAATGTTCTTACATAAAAAAAACTTCTCCCAGGTAATGAAAATCTCCCTTGTTTCATAATCTTACATTTACATATTACAGTAACATACATAAAAAAGTGACTGTGTGTGTGTATGCGTGTGTGTGTGTATGCGTGTGTGTGTGTGTATGCGTGTGTGTGTGTATGTGTGTATGCGTGTGTGTGCAGTTGTTGACATCAAACTTTGACTAAATATATCCAGGTCAGCATCAGTGGACAGCATTGACTCATCACTCAGTGATCCATGTTCAGCATCACAGTGTGTTTTACCTGCTGACTTTAGCGTTGAGGGTTTTTATCTCCAAACTGAAAGCTTCATTTAAATTATAATAATATATAATATATTATTATATATTGTATTATAATAAGCAGCCAGGGTTTGTTGGAGATGCTACATCTACTTCTGCCAGCTCTGGCCTCCAGGGGAGCTCCATCTACATTTGAATTGTAATGTGAACTGAATTATGTCACAGCAGGCTGGGACACACACACACACACACACACACACACACACACTGGGTCCAGGGACTGCATTTGTGGAGGACTGTAAATTATTTAGCTATAAAGCAAAGAAATACACCTTTAATTTGGTAATTAATGTAAGTCTGTGTCATTTTATGTTTTAGCTGTGAAATATGTGACCAGTAGGATTTAAACAATGACAGCTGTCTCATGTGAATGTGTCCAACACTAGACCCCCGTCATCCACACATCCCCATGTTTCATGTTCAGGGCAGAGCAGCTAAGCTTTGAGCATCATGGTACTCAACTCTTTCTCCCTGTGAGAGTTGATGATCACTGTTACAGCTTCACTGACCATTAAACTAATATGTTGATTGTATTCTCTGCAGTTCTTGTGACCATTTCTGCTGCCATTTTCCCATCACTATGTTTCACAGACAAAGCTATGGAGGACGATGATGTACATATTTGTAATCCAGAGCTCTGATTGGAAAATTGTTTCTGGAACTAGAGGAAACAGCCATCAGTGAGAGCAACAGCAGACCTGTTTGAATAAAATGACATCTAGTGACTATAATAGTTGTTTCAGTGGAGTAAATGTCTTCGATGTCTAAGGTTTGCTTGACTCGCACTCAAGATAGAACAAAAACGGGGTTTCCTCCAGCTTCCTCAGGGCTGTTCTGAGCAGGATTAGTGAAAGAGCATTTATACCGTCAGAGGACACTAGTCACAAGCAGACTACGGAGCTCTGTTTAATATTTCTATTAGGCTATTGTGATTTTTATTTCTAATGAATAATATACTAAAGCATACAGCTGTAGCTGTAAGCAAGCCGCGTCGACAGAGAGAAGGATCTTCTGTTGCACATCATGTGGCTGATATTATTTTGTAAACATAATTGTGACAGCGATGCAGTTTGACATTCATACCAAAAATATGTTGCTGTCATTGGAGGCAGAACGTGAGACAGAGGAGGACAGAAAACAAAGAGCAGTCAGCCCACATTTCTGACTGTAAGGCAATACCCCCAGAGCTCCAGCAACAAAGACATGGACTCACACTCACACACTCACACACACACACAGGTTTATATGACCCAGATAAGAGTGTATTAACACTCACGCTGCACTCAGACGGTTCAAACATGTTTATGTTGACCCCTGATGGTTCATAGTGTGTTCGTGTGTATCTGTGTTTGTGTCTTTGTTTGGCTGAGGAGGGAGCCGATGTCTCGGCTTCTTTAATTCTTACATTTAGTGTGAAAACTATAAAGAATAGTTACTGTGTACTGAAACTATCCATCTGAATAACTGTTGACAAAATCATTTTATAACTCAGAATAATGATATATGTGATTCACAGCAATTGGGTTTCCATATTTGCAATGCCAGAGTGTAAAAGCTATATCTTAGCCTAACGTTATTAAAATAATGTGTGCAAGAACATAATGTCCAATTTATTTTATTTATACACATTTTTTATAAAGATGTAGGCCTTAAATTAAACCAATAAGATGAACATTGATTATATCTTATAACTAATTTAGTAGGAAAAAAGTATTGCAAATATGATCAAATCTCTTATTTTCAACCAGTTTAATCCGTCTTGAATATATTTTGGTGTTTATTGATTTATAATACAATTTGGACGCTATTCTGATGCAACAACCAGTGCAGAGCTGCAGGTCACACTGTGGGGCGTCTCCTCCTGCTGCTCTGCTTCATGTATGTGCAGCCAAAGTGCAAACAGGCTGTTTAAGTGGAATATAGATTTGAGGGTGTGCTGATTAATAAATATGCTCTTAGCCAATCACGTCACTGCCTCATAGCTCTGAAACAGCTGCGCACTGAGCGGCACTGTTCCAATCAGAGGCTGCAGTTTTAACAAACATACGTATGTCCTGCTGCCTTCAGGCGTCTGCAGGGATTTAAAGACCTGAAGAAGAACCTTTTCATACAGCAGCTGTGGACAGCACATACTGCAGAAGAAAGTCACTCACTTATATTCATTTCCAGATAAATGCAGACGTTCCTGCTTTAACCACATTAAACTTTCATTTTACAATTGAATTTAAATGCAACTACTGGTTGTTTACATTTACAACAAGATAATTCCATTAATGCTGTGCATTTGCTGCAAGTATTTGCTCTTGTTGATGTTGATTGGCAGCAGAGTGAGAATATCAAAGCCAGGAAAACGCCAAACTGTCAGAGCGCTGCTTTCACTGGTCGTTGTGCTGCCAAGAAAATAGAGCCCTTAAGTTGAACTTGATATGGTTCTTGTTGTGGTGAGCTCATCTGCAGTTATAGTGATGTTTCAGTTTTGTAGAGAGATGATTTCTTTAACATGTTGACATCAAACTGACTTATGGCTTTTACAGGAGCATTTCAATTTATTTTTCAATCTTGTTGCTCTCTATAAGTCTACATTGATCAGTTAAAACATTATAGCATTGAATCAATAAATGATTGTGTGGAACCCGACAGTTACCTCGGCCACATGTGGCAGACATGTTGTCAGGCTGAGCCGTCTGTCCTGCGGACCATCAGCTGCTGCTGAGTCTGTCGGGAGCACAGCCATCTGTGGTTGTCATGGTTACAGCCCCCCATAGTCTTGACTGTTAGTGTAGCTGTCAGTGTTGCCATGGTTACAGTGTTATTATGTTGCCGTCCTCTCTCATGCTCTCTTGACTGCTACTAGATGTGTGGGCGGGGTTTCCGTTGTGATTGGACATCAAGACGGAGCTGTCACTCAGGGATGCTCCAACGCTATTGGGCAATGAGACGCTTTGTGGGAGGGGCCTGTTGAGGTTAGTGTTGTTACTGTTGGTTACCCGGTGGGACTCGTAAGGTGTCAGGCAGTCGTTCTCCAGGATTAGGTCGCCATCGTCATCGTCATCGTCACTGTCACCCTCGGCAATGCTGTTGCTGTGGTAACAACAAACGACAGGGCAAATAATAATTATAGTTTGTTTTTTACTCGTCTGTTCAGCATTTACTTGTTTGTTACTTGATGAATGTGAGTCCAGTATTAGCTCTGTTTTAGTCTCCTCCACTGACTCCTGACTGCTACATGTTCAGCTGACTGAGTGTACAGCGGCTTTATCAGAGCTTCCTCACTGATAACAGCTGCTGCTACTGGAGAACGGCTTGATGAGAGCACAGAGAACCAACACAGAAGTTGTGGACCGCTTAATTCAAACAATGATCTAAAAGAGGCTTAAACGATGTGAGGATCTCAGGGGAACTGCAGAGCTGCTGATCGCTCTCTGTGGGTTCTTAACTACGACTGGCACCTTCCACAGGCGTTGGAAGTGAGCTGCTGAGGCTGCTGGATTGCAGAAAATATGGGTATTTGAGTGTTTTTTTAAATATTTGGTGGCGTCCTGCCTGCCGAGGCAGGTTCACTGTTTACACTGCAGCCCTGCAGAATCAGAAGGTTCAATAATCACTTCAGCCATATTGTAGTAGGCTATAGTTCTGTATTCTGCTCAGAGATGTGTATTATGTTAATATTGTGATAAATTGGCTGCTATGGTGATTGTGTAAAATAGTTTACATCATTTAGGCTTGTTCAAAATAATACGTTTAGTTTATGTATTGCAGTGGTATGTTCTGCGGAGGGCTATGCTGACGCATCAGTTTGTTGCTGTCAGTATATCTGCAGATGTCAGCACCCAGAGTGTCTGAAGAATATAGATATATATATATATATATATATAGATATATATACACATATATATATATATATATATATATACATATATATATATATAGATATATATACACATATATATATATATATATATATACATATATATATATATATATATATATATATATATATATATATATATATATATATATAATATATATATATATATATATATATATATATATATATATATATATATATATATATATATATATATATATATATATATATATATATCTATATATATATATATATATATACACACATACATACATATATATACATACATATACAGCATGTGTGTGTATGTGTGTGTGTATGTGTGTGTGTGTGTGTGTGTGTGTGTGTGTGTGTTTGTCTGTAATTGTAAACTTCCCGCTCTCATACTCATGTCCCCTTGCCCTCTTGCGGTGTTCGATTGCAACATTGTGTGTTGGAGTTGTTGCTGTCTGGTTGATACATTGTCACCGGACACTCTGAATTCAAAGACAAACACGTCTGCACAACCCACGCTCCCACAGGAGAGGAAGTTCTTGTATGATAAAATGATGTTTAGTCATACAGTATGTTTGATGTGTCCTGTCCATTACCTCGCTGTAATGGGGTTGCTCTGAGAGGCGGGGCTTGGTGAGTCATGTGACAGAGCGGAGCCGGCAGATCCAGCTGAGCCCACAGAACCAGAGTTGCCCATTGAGGTTTTACTCCCACGATGCACCACGTTGTTCCTCTGGTTGGACGGTTTGACAGTCACAATGAGGTTGTGACTGTTGGCCACCATCATGTCTGTAACCTGAAATGACAGATAGACAGTGTTAGCTCCGAATGATTCGTTTATTGCCTCAACAAAGACAAAGTCAAACACGTGATTCACAGTTCCCTCTCCTTCAAATCTGAAGCCAGCTTTTACTTCCTGCTGCTTTTTTGATAGTGTAGTGAGATCACAACACTCTAATATTCAGCCTGTAACAGCATCACATGACGTCATGTTGGATCTTTTACTTTAGGTATTTACAGCAGTTTGTCTGGCTCAGCGTTACTGCACCTTTAATCTACCACATCTTATGTATAAAAGAAAATGTGGACACTAAATTTACCTGATCCAAAGATTTCCCTGCTACATCGATGCCGTTGACCTCGAGGATCTCGTCATTCACTCCCAGCAGCCCTGTGCTTTCTGCAAGCCCACCACGTACCAGACGAGATATGAACACCCCTGGGACCTACAGGAGGACGGAGAGGGAAACTCAATGTTACATCTATACATCTACACCAAAGCTATGACACAGCACACCACATGTGCTATATCCTTCTTGTATTGTATACGGTCAGTAATTCAGCTCTGACATTACAGTCATAAAATAACCATCTATACAAATATAAAAAGAAGAAATGATGTTTTAGTGGGGTTTATTAAATTCAATTTATCATCAATTTTGTCAGCTTGAAAGGTGGAATGGTACCTAAAATGGAATGAAATCATTTCTCTCACCTTCTCGACGCCCTGTGATGTCACCCGCACGCTCACCCCGTCACGGATGTAGAAGCCTAGCGGTTTGTGGGTGCCGTGCTTGTGGAGTCGTACACGTCGGTGTGTCTCAGGTAAGATGTCCACATCAATGATGGATGAGATCTGTCTGAAGTTCTGTGGCAGGCCTATCATAAGGCCCGGTTTGTTCTTTGAGCGGGTGGAGTCGGAGCCGCTGGTGCGCAGGCCGGTTAAGCCCAGCCCCTTTTTACGCCTCTGGAGGGAGTCGGTGGGTAAAACTACATGTTCACCCTCTAAAAGGGACACACAGAAGGATGGAGAGAACACTTTGTTATTTATAATGTGGCTTAAAAACATTTACAATTTTAAATTTCAATCTAAAGGAATATTTCACTGAGAAACGGATACAGGCCTGAAGACTGACTAAGCTGTCAAGTGATAGAAACTTGGACATACAAATCATCCTGCACCAGGTAGCTGTGGACTCAGCACTCCATGCTAACACTTAGGACACAGTACAGTACTCTTGTTGAGTGATTGCCCCCCCCATGGTAAAACTTTAATGTACATTACATGTATGTTAGGTGACAGAAGGAGCAATACTAATACTTCAGCATACTAATGCTGGTCCAGGCTAACACATACATAACACCATGATACCATGCACACAGTTTAGTGATTCTACTCTCGATGCTAACACTTTAGCTAACACCTTAGTTTACACTATGTTAGTGAAGGCCACATGCAAACACATACAAATAATGTACATGTTTGTCATCAGCTCTGTGAGTAAGCCTGGCGATATGAAGTATATTGGGATAGTAGAGTAGAACTACAGTACACGAGTGTATGGGCTCATCATTTAACAATCGCCCACTCGCTCTCTATTTCTAAACCAGGATGTGTTTTAGTCTTTTTTGAGGGTTCCTTAACCATACTCCTGTGTTGCCAGGGTCTCTCATCTCTCCTCCAAACTGTCTTACAATATGTTCCCTCTGTTTTTATATAATCTCTCAACATAAAATTAAGAACATATGTCCATATTTGTGACATTCAAAAATATTCTCCTGTCCAAAGACGTTGTGTATATCATTAATATTTGGAGGCATGTACGGAGTTAGTTATGTTCATATTGGCACCAATACCAAATACAATGTTTTTTAAACTATTATTCAGAAAAATGTTAAACAAATAATAAATAAGAGCATCTTTGAAAGCATTTTTATGCATTTTTGTTCCAGTAGAAGTCTGGACATCATTCTATGTACACCGAGGGAACATTGAGTTTTGAGCCTTAGGAACCATCCCAGTTTCCAAAATATTATACATGCATATTTTCACTTCTGCAGTACAGTGCCAATGCAAGAGGTAGTATAGAGTTAATATAGTTTTATACTGGAGTGTTGGATGTGGATATAACCCCACATTCAGTCTTGTGTTCATATTTAGTCGTGACAATGAGGAGCAACAATGTGAGCTGCCTAAACAAACAGTAGTTGAAACATGCAGATATTTCAAAAATAACTTAATTAAAACACTGGACATTGAAACGCTTCACTGAAATGGAGATTTGACAGAAGTGTTCTGAATCAGGAGGTTGTGGGAAGCGATGGAGGTGTGGCGACAGAAGAGGAGGAGTAAAGAAAGACTGCTGAAGGTTATTCACACACACTTCAGAGCACACCACAGGTTTATCTTTCTAATCTAGTCAAGTGGAACAGTACATTTGAATGTTTTTGCTTCATTTTAGTTTGGAGGGGCATTAACACAATTCAGTTGGAAAATATTATTTTGGGTCAAATTTCATATCTGGATCCATTACTCTGACTATATGTGCAACGGGGTATTTATATATTCACATCATTTTCTAATTTCACCATGTGCTCACATCTCTTTGCTCTTTCGTTCCTTTGTTTATCTTTCCATATCTCGCTCTACGCAGCTTTGTCAATGACCAGCTGGCAGCAGAACTTCACCACAAACATATTAGATGACCACAAAGACGGGATAATAAATGAATATTCCTGACTTCTTCCTCTACAACCAATTCCACTACTTCAAGTCCTAAAAACGCTTCACTGGCTACAGTTATTAGTGCAATACTAGTATAATTACTGCTAAAACTTCTATTGGTAACACTTGAACTACTATAATAACTAAAAGTGAAACTACATATAGTAAAACTAGTCATTCAAAAACTACTATTAAAGTTTCAAGATTAATCTGTTGGTTATGTTTGATAAAAGTAAGACTCATTGTGTGTATTAATAGTCAAATTCAAAGACTAATTCCCATCAAATTCCAATAACTCAGAGATATACCATATATTCTAAAATATAAGATGGTATTTAACAAAGGGCTGATAAAATGAATATATAACACATAAATACAACACAGTCATGTCATTCTCTACTAGTCTAGTCTCATACTAGTTTATGACTTCAGAAGCCACCGACACCGTTTAATGTGAAACATCTGTACAGGATGTGTTCACTTTATTTGACAGTATTTTAAGAGTAATCCAAGGGGGAAAAACTAACTTTGGGTTTTTGATGGCAGTGAAACAATGTATAATATGACAAGGTAAAACAAATCAAACTCTTGTATGTTAGTAATTGCTGCATGGTAAAACATTTAATCCTATGTTCAATATGCACACACTGAATGTCCCCGTGCTGAGACTTTAACTAAGACTGCAGCCCTATTCATTTGCCAGATTGATTAATATCAAAGGATTGTAGAAGACTTCTAGAAAAAACCTTTGTGTTTGAGCAAACTGTGGAGGTTTCAGACGCTGTAGCAGATTAAACCTTTAATCTCAATCTATAATCCCATCGTTGTTGTTCAGCACCAGAGGATTCTTTTTTGGTCTCCTTCTATGAGGTATCAGCTGCCTATCAGTGTGTGTGCACACATACACACGCAGACACAGCGGATTATTACCAGCAGGGAACCATATGAGTGACAGCCTTAACTGTATTGTAGCATCTTTGAGGATCTCTGTGTGCTGAATTGACAGGGATGATAGGGGTCAGATTGAACGAGTTAAAGGGTTACACCATTACAGATGGGACTCAGATGTGATCCTATCATCCATTGCTATGTGGCTGTACACGTACTGTATAAAGATATGACATCTGACTGACACAGGGTTAACAATCAGAAACATACTCACTAACTGCTGACAACATGCAGACTGGACCCATTCAATTATTATGAATCACACATTTTTCCTTTCTCTGGAGGCAATGAGCCATGGCCACCACATGGCTGGGTGACAGGTCTTCAATTATACTCTTGGTTTGACAGCAGCTTCTGGAAGCAGAGAGCTGTTATTTTATAGCTGAGGCTTGTGGTGGAACTAACCCTCCCTTAATGTTGCTGTTGTGAAAACTAATCTTTGCACATCCTTCTAATCTTTCCCTAATAGCAGTGCAAGCCAGATCACAACCCCCCCACATGTTCCTAAATCAATCAAGAAAGATCTAGGAGGTCAAACACCATTTGACCAGAGACAGGGGTTACCATCTCCACCTGTACACAACCACCTGTTAGCACTTCCTCAAAATTCATACTTAAGCTTGGAACAAACCTGAAGTGTGGCTGAAACGTACAAACACTGGACAAACCACACATCAGGAGTGTCTCTGTGACAGTCAAGAAGGAGCATAAACCTTGACATAGCATCGGATTGGTGGTAACATTTAAACGGCTTCACAAAACTATTTTTCCATTAGAGACTATCTTGCGATGGGATCACACCAGTCGCGACGCAAAATCAGGCCACGGGCATAAAGTGGGCCAATTGCCCCTTCCCCACTCACTTCATTGTAATCTCAACTGCACACCTATAAAGTTTTGTGACTGCATCTTACACGGTTGTGACTCTATCTGGTGACAAAGTGGTCCACAAACAGACTTGGACCCCATTTACAGCTTGCATTAATGCGTCTCATATCCAGATTGTATTTAGATATGATTTAGTCTGGTTACATTTACATCTGGTTTAATATGCGTCTTCAGTGTCCACATTGAGATCCGATGGAGATTCGATCGCTTTGTCTGAATGAGGGGTAGCCCCCTGAAGTTTCATCACGCACCGGTCTGCAGCCGGGCACTGCTGGAAAAGGAAATGTGGAATGCGCGGAGACCTCAGCCTCAAACCGCTCCGGTTCAGGGGGACAGGGCCCTCGAGACAGCCATAGCAATATGTGTTTCCGCCTACGTAGTTGTTGTATGTGGATTGAAAACGCAAATTGCATTTGCATTTACACTTGTGTTCAATGTGGTCACATTGGTTCCCTGATCAGCTCTGGAGGTTGTTTGGCCAGTCGGAACACAATCCGTCGTCAACGCGTTTTGGGTGACCTATGACTATCACCTGGTAGCTCCTGCTTTAGTAGGTGTCTGCAGGAGCACATTATACCATGATGACACACACACAGACTCATAAGCTGAAAACAACACCAGCGTCGCTGTCACTGCTGGTAATTATTTGCTTCGATCATCATTGTACTGATCAACTGTTAAAAACCTGCAGAGTCTACCACACTGTGATTGTTGTTGCACTTACCCAATTAAAAAAGGGCCCACAAAGTCTAACTGGGCATCACCACCAGCAGAGACATCCGTCTGTTGTTGCGTTGCCATGAATCCTGAGCCAAACAAACCGACCTGTCAGTGATCGGCCTCCTTGTCATACTTTGCAAATTATTTGAATAAAATCTGCCTGTGCCAGCTGTGGGAAAACACCTGCTGTGATGTCATTGATTGGGGTGTGACCAAAAGTGCAGGGTGCTTAGTTTCAGCTCATGAAGTGACTGAAGAAGCGGTGAGCTGCCTCCTGTGAGTCAGTATTCATTTAGTGATTAAATGAAGCAGACTGCTGTGAGAGAGGGAACATATTGTATATCCTGGAAATGTGTTAGCCAGGAGCTGCTCTCTCAGTTCACAAATAACATCCGTTAAAACATTCTGAAGAACACTTTACAGAGGGAAACATATCTAAGAAGAGCGGAGTAAAACCTCTTTACAACTCACACAAAGAGATAAAACTACCAAGCATCCCTAAAACAGGAGACCACCAACAGTTAAAGTGTACAATGGGAATACTTATAACTGCAAGAGTGCATGGTGTTTTCTATCCATGACACTAAACTACATGACGTCAGCAAAACTAAAACCAATTTGATCAGCAGCACTTGTACGACCACATTCTTTAATGACATCACACCTCCTAACTTCCTGCCATTACATCAGATATTCACTAATGATCATGTTTAATGCAAAGTGTAAAGGAGGTCAGGCATATTAACACCTGGCGAAGTACTCAAACCTCCTCTGTGGTACTTCCTGCTACAGGAGCACATTTTACATTGATGACACGCACACAGACTCAACTGACATGTTTATGCTACTCAAAGGTCATTTTATATTCTATTTCAGTGGCTTTTGTGTGCTTTATTCTTTTTATTGATTTTGTCTCTGGTCTTTATGTACATTGCATTTGATCTGGGAGCCACTTTGTTAACACTCCGAGTACTACAAACTCATTACAGATGACCTTTCCGGTATTTAACAAATATATCACTGACATTTATAGTTTCAAGGTTCATGTTTTATTAATTGCTTCGATTTTGCGTTAACTATAGACAACATAAATAACTGCAGGTGTGTATGATGTGTACGGATGGCTGCTCTGGCACTATTGAAAGGCTGGATTTGATGAAATTGCACTTTGTTGCTGTTATTTTCATTGACATACTTAAGGAGCAGACAGCAACCTTTATATTATGTTTGATTAGGGCCTATATCCATGTACAGCGAACACTAGGAGTGGACATCAGGCTTGTGTATACACAGAGTGGTAGAAGGGTTTACTGTAAGTGGAGTCACAGCTGATTTAACTTTAGGCATGAGAGAGCTTAGCACACAAAGGTTCTGGGAAATACACCTGCTATAATGACTTTAAACCCCAGTCACTCAGAAAACTGCTGTTTATCTCCTCTACTCAACTGTTGGACTGTGGTCATAATAAATGAGAAAGGGCAAGACAAAGCATGTCACACACACACACAGCTTTTATTTAGCTGGACTCACAGCTAAATAAAAGCTGTGTGTGAAGAAGCGCAAACAAAGTGAAGGCAGCCTCTCTGCTGGAGACAAATACCTGACCTGCTGCATTCCTCATTCAGCATTCTTCCTTTGTGTGTCACACACACTGTTTCTCTCACTGCATGTGTGTGCGTGGGTGTGTGTGTTCATTAGGTCACTCTCTGAGTAGCAGTATCGACCAACGGAGAGCAATATTAATGTAGGAGCAACACACTAATGTTTCCTGACAGACAGAACCTCAGCAGAAAGAGCCAGACTAAAGCCTGAAGGCACAGACACTGCTAAGCCCCCCCCCCAACACACACACACACGCTAGATTGATACAATATGAGACCTACCCTGTCTTTTAATGCAGTGATACACCCAAAATCTGATTAACATAATCCCATGTAATACTACAATACTGTTGGACTGTCATGTTCCTACATTTCTCGTTTAATCTTGGAAAGTTTGAGACAGCATCATTCAAAACAAATGTGTAGTCCAAACCAGAAATATTCTGCGTGGACAGTAATTTGTCTCTTTGTGTCCGCCTTGTGATTGACTGGCGACGTGTGCTTCTCGCCCAATAGGATCGGTTTATAGGATAAGCCGGTGTGATGGATGGATGGAGCGTTATTCTAAATGTTGCAAATCATGGTTAATTGACAACAATGATTTGATTTGTTATTGAAAATGCAACATGTTACCGAGTACAGACACTAAAATGAACATCCTTCAGTCCAATGTAGAGCTCTAAGGTAGAGGATATCTAATTTATTCTACTCCCCATGTGGCCTACCGTCTGCCAACACAAGCTGCTCCATGTGGGTTTTATGTGCAACGTGATACTGTATGTTTATAGATTTTATGTATGTGTAATTCTGTCTCTGAGTGAACCAATCAAAGTTTTAACTTCAGAGTGACTTTTTGAAGTGAAGTTAATCTCTCTTGTCTTCACATTTTGAAGGAGGTGCTGTTATAAAACAAGGTTATAGTAAGGATTAAAGTCATGAAGGGTTCTCATAAGGATACAAATATTAGAAGGCGTGTGTTTTTGCATGTGTTAAGCCACATTCAGTTGTATATTTATACAGTTTAGACCCAAAAAGCTTAAGAATATATATATTCATGAAGTCAATAAAGATCTATATTCAATAAGCTTTAAGACCCACCGTCAAAGAATATTAAAGTAAACCTAATGAAATGTTTCTATGTTATAACTGTTGGAGATCAGTTTATTGATATGAAGGCCATTTTCCCCTTGCAGAAACTGAGAACAATAAATAACTGTCCAACAGGAAACTACTGCCTGGGTGATACACTGACGGAGGGCCTGACCTGCATCTGACATTCACTGCACACTCACCTGCAAAGAGCCAGGAACATACGCTCAGTGACTTAACCGACACTACGTCTTACTCGATTGTACGTTGTGACCATTCGTCACATTGCAAGTTATTACAGAACAGAGAATGGAAATGACAGAAATCAAACACCAGGGCTGGGCTATGTAGTGATCAGCTGATCTGATGACTGTGTGGAGGAAAGTGAGAAGTAAGAGTAACCAGCTGCTGCTACTGTGAGCGCATATTAGTTAGTTAGGCTCCTGCAGATTAGAGAGTGATTTAGTGACTGGATGAAACAATGGATGACAAACTAATTTCTAATCTCTGTTTGTCTGTCCCAAATGCATCATGTGTCTGTGATCTGCAGCTGTCATAAGCTATTGCATGAGTGTGTGTGCGTGTGTGTGTGTGTGTGTGTGTGTGTGTGTGTGTGCGCGTGTGTGTGTGTGTGTGTGTGTGTGTGTGTGTGTGTGGCCTCACTCTGTAGTGCCCACCATCTGGAGCCCAATAGGCTGCCATATGGCTGAATCCTGTGCAGGTCTACAATAGGCTAGTGTACAATGGAGAGAGACAGGGAGGGCACGACATGACACAAAGAACACACTTCATGCTGTGAGGGTGGTGCGGTATTAACCCTTACCATCTACTCAAAACAACAACAACGGCGACTGGATGAACATAATATCACACTTCCCTTTAAGAGATCAAATAGTGTATACCGTACTATTACTCACTATGTTTCATTGTGCTAAAGTACAGTTTTATAGTTGAACAGGTAATACCTTAAGTCAATGTAGGGTAATGAGGGTAAGGAAATACCTAATTTAATCATTTGCACATGCCTCTTCTACACAAATAACACGCTTAATGGCTTTTACCATTAACACAATCACAATTCTTCTTCTGCTATGGCACCGACAGGTAGCCAGGTTAGACCTGACACGTGTGTGTTATGGGCCTGAGACAAGTGAGCCCACTGAAATAGAAAATAATAAGCTAGTTTAACTTGTAAAAAGGTCATATGACACGGAAAGATGCCGCTAATGTTCAGCATTTTCTACTATACCTATATAATATCACTATAATAATGTATGCAGTAGAAAACAGCAAGCACTCTTAGTGCTGCATGTTGCAGAATATTGAGGTGCTGCTACAGACAAACCTTGTTGTTAGGTGTGTGTCCAGCGGGCCTTCATTATAGCTCCATGTTCACTGATGACTCCGTCCTGTCTAAAACACTTGTATACCACCCAACCCTAGCCACAACAGTCCTCTTTCTGCTTTTCCAGTCACAGCAATGTGCCTATTCTGTGTCAGAACAACAACAATATTTACGGTCTTCTTTATGTTACAAGTTCTACTGGATAAATTCATTTCAATTTGACTAATTTCAGCACATTCGATAATTTACTGTAATGGCCGGGTATCAAGACAGAGGAAATGAGCTGCTAACAGAAAATCTCTCCCTCTCTCTCTCTCTCTCTCTCTCTCTCCCTCCCTCTCTCTCCCTCTCTCTCCCTCTCTCTCTCCCTCTCTCTCCCTCTCTCCCCGTTTGTGCATACATATTTGATTTCTTCCTCCTCTCATCATGTTGTACACAGATATTTTTAACAGTTTATAGATAGCTCTCCATCTACAACTCTGAGATTTCAGTCAGAGAACTGGAGGAGCTTTGCTACTCACAACAGGAAAATTATTGAAATACATTCTGTACACATTTATAGACACAAGCATGTCTGCAACTGTGGCAGCATTGTGTGTGTTTATTTGTGTCAATGTGTTACTTCTGTAGCACCCTCCGGCAGGAATAAGATAAGGACTCATACCCCCCCTCTCCTTTTCTTCACTCTGTTTTTCCTTCTCTCCCTCCTCCTGTTCTTGTACAACTTCTCAATCTTTCATTTCCTTTTCACACACACACACACACACACACACACACACACACACACACACACACACACACACACACACACACACACACACACACACACACACACACACACACACACACACACACACACACACACACACACACACAACTTACCTACATCATGTCATGGATTATTTCGTCAAACATTACCGCATTAGTTTTGAGAAAGCAGATGTTTAGTCAAACAGAGCATCATGAGATATCCAGGTTTTACCTGCACGACTACCACTGTAGTACTCCTATTGGACTGTTACCATGGTTACAACTGTAATGATAAAACAGAATTGGTACCACAACTTTCAATGTCGTACTTCTACAGTGGTAGTCATTAACAGTTCTGCAGTACCTGAAAAACTACCACTGTTGTACTCCCGCAAACTGTTACCACGGTTACCACTGTAATACACAGGATGAGACTGTTACCCGGGCTACCGCTGCAGTATTGATGCAGATGGTCGTAATTCACATACTGTATTAGACATCAACCTCCTCTACGTAATGCTTTCAGACCTTTTTACATTGTGCACATCAAATACACACACACACACACACACAGAGTGGTGTCAGTGAGTGGAGCTGATATGATTGATGAAGCCTTTTAGAGTAAGATAATCCCACTCAGTTCCTAATGGTTTACAACACCAGATGGGACACACACTCACACTCACACACACACACACTAAAGGTCACAGAGGATGGATGAAAGTAATATGAATTTAAGGACGGAGAGGGAGCAATAGGAACTATGAATGATGTTTTCAGGCAGTCAGCCTCATACAGAAGATCTACAGAAGACATTTTCATACTTCAGGGATAAAGGTAACCTGATTGGGTGAGTAGGTCTTTAGTTGGCCAACTCATGCCCTAATCTTTAATAATGAGGTGCGGGCCAGCTCCTAAAGCACAATGGAGATTAAATTACGCCATTTTCCCTAATGCAACTTGCGTGAGTGTGTTTAAGATTTACTGCACTCCAGAAACGTTGCTCTATGTGTTGGGTGTTGAGCTTGCAGCATAAATAATTGACCCTGCTAAACAGGATGTTAAAACAAAAATATTTGTTGATCTCCTCTTGTTCTCTGTGTCCTCTTTGTCTTAAATGTCTTGCTCTCTCTTTCTCCTTCTCTCTCCCAGAGCACTGAGTTAATCTGATTAAACTAGCAGCTGTCTGTGATTCTGTGGCAACAATAGTGGCCTGCTAAGCAGCAGATTAGCACCATTACATCATGAATTATGCAGAATACAGACACAGCAAGAGAAGGAGCACTGGGACACAACAATGTGTCACTATATCATACAATTATCACTCAAATAATACAGTAGAATAGTAGAATATAGGAAGTTTATTTGTTTTATTCCAGCCAATAGAAACATCCGTTATGTGCCATAGCACTTATTCATCTAGATATGAATTCATTATCAAATCCAACTCACAGTATTTCTGAGTGGTAAATAATAGAGCCAGATAACATTATGATTTGATCTGACAGTTTAAACATCTCTTTCTGAATGTGGATCGGTTATGTTTTTACTGTAAGAAATAAATAATGCTTATTATCAAATGAGTTTGGTTACACAGAGACAGAATCCCCTGAAACATTAAGGTAAAGTTTGTCTTTACTTTTTCCTTCGTTGTGAGAGTTCATCAGGTTAGTAAAATCCTTTTCTACTTCTTCACTCACACTGCGCTGGACTGATGAAAGTCATTAACAGTAAACACAGCTCTGTATATAAAACCTCAGACATGCACTTGTAAAGGTTAAAGTGCCTCTCCGGACGGACTGGACTTACATTACAGGAGGGCCAGCAAATTAAAAAAAACTCCAAAAGGTTATTGGGTTTACAATACCAATATTACTGGGGTTAAAAACACAGATTAAAATCACTGACCTCCCTGACCGGTAATAATGAAATCACCTCCGCTAGACAAATTAATCCAGTCCAAATGTCTCAGAGCCAAGCCAAATGTCGTAAAGTCTGGTATATTCAGAAAGGTTCCTTTTCTCATCAAATAAACTGCAACACCATCAGTAACATTCCCTAAAACAAAATACACAAATACAATACACAAGCCGTACTGTCAGTTAGCAAAGCCAACTATGTAGTGCGGCTCTAAAAGAAAACCCAAGGTGGTTCATCTTCTGTTCATTTTCTAGTTTCTGTGCGTCTTGCTGAAAACCTTTTAACAACAGACTCAATGTAACTCAAGTTTACTTATTGCTTGTTCCGCAATTTCAACCATATCACATCTGGACCAGTTTGAGCTGCACAACTCTTTAGTTTGTCGCATATGCGGTCATTTTTTTGTGAGGGAACAAGAAGTGCATGATCCAGGAGCCCAGCAGAAGAAGGATATACCCCTCTGACTGGGCTCTCTAACAACAGATATGGAACACTCTGAAGTGATGTGTTTGAAATGTCTGACAATGTCTCTATTCAATGTCTCATTGCCTTTCTAGACAGCAGTGTCTGAAGTAGAAAAACAAAACACACAACACAGCCTACCCAGAGGGAGAACTATATGACAACAGATAAGAACAAACAGGCGAATCATCAGGTGGTGTTGTGTATAAAGAAGAAGAAATGTTTGATGTGGAGAACAAGGACCATCCAACTGAAAAGATGGTCCTTCAGTCTTTATCTAATGGTCTTACCGCTCTTGGTTATGATAATGCGGAGCAGCGGATTGGCTGACGAGACAGCTTTGTGGAAGTTGTCGTCATTGTTGATTGGAAGGAGGTCTCCTTGGACGTCGGCGTATCCCAGCAGCACATCGACACCAGGGATGCGGTGGATGTTTTGGAGGAGGCGGTAGAACTCCGTAAAGCCACCCGGACCGTTCCTCTTCAGAGCAATGCGACGATATTCTGCCTCAAACTGAAGAAGACAATGAACACAAACATCAAATGGTGTTTTCCCCACAGGTATTTCTCAGTTTAGGATGGGAGATGATCGACTTGTAATTTAATACACAGACAGCTGAGACAAATGAGATTACCATCGCTGTTTATAGTAAACATAGTGTTCTAAATGTGTGTGTGGCGGTACCACCACTAACATCAAGGGGGGAAGGACTCGGACACAAAGCCAGTCCATGATGAAATGTGTAGCTATAGGTTTAAAGGGTCACTTCACCCAATGTAACTGTCCTTCTTATCTTGTGGCATCTATTCTTGCAGATGTAATCATTATGATTGTGTTTGTCTAGTTTAGTTGACTGGTACTTTGAGAGGTACCAGTTCACCTCCTGGGCACTGACGAGGTGTCCTCGAGCAAGGCACCGGACCCCCACACTGCTCCCCGGGTGTTGCTAATATAATAGCTGCCCACTGCTCTCAATACTAGGATGGGTTAAATGCAGAGTCTACATTTCACTGCGTATGTTGTGTACATGTGTGTGACAATCTGTCTTCGACCGAGAGACGCATCAAATCCTGACATTTGCAAAGCTTGAACCAGAAACTGTTTGTTGATTGTTTGGACTATTAAAATAGTTGGCGATTACATTCCATTTAGAAAGTTTTAACATTTGGACAGTCATCTCTGAGAATGTTGTGAGTGAAAAGCAGTGATGGTCTAGAAAGAGTCCACCAGGTGAACTCCCTGGTCAGTCTTTCCTCTCTGCCTAAACATGTGCTTCTCGTTGACACCACCTGGTTCAGTAGTGGGCTAGATGAAACCCTGCCGACTTCCAGGTCTTCAGAGCACAGGGTTGCACAATTCTTTGCAACAACATTTCTGAGAGAACACTCCGAAAACACATTTTAATAGTAACTTTACGTGGCGAGTAGGGCGGGGTATTTTCAATGGTATTGTAAATAAGCTACCTGAATACTTTTTTCAATGCCTTCACATTACTACATGATAAATAAAACCTCTTTTATATTTAACAAGCCACAGTTCTCAAATGTTGTTTAAAAACAAGCAGCTGTCCAGCCTAAATTTGACAAAATTGTGATATAACTCAGGAACTATCAGAAGAAATAACACATAAGATATTTGATGTAAGCTTTCTGTACTTAACAGCTTTCTGAGTATCTGTTGGTCTTTTACTAAACAAGAAAAGAAAAGCTTGCACTGATGTGAGGCGTAGGTGTCCTTTCACTCAGGGTGTCTTGACATTTAAGGGGCAGTTTGAGCCAAGCCTCATATTTTCACCTGAAACAACTTAACTGGTAGATAAAAAGAGGATTAGTCTATTGAAGTGTTTTTACTTTCTTCTCTAGAATTTCAGTGAGGTCAGTTTGCTTCCATCAGTAGGGAAGATGACATTGTGATAGGTGCACCCATCTGACTTACAAAGAACCAATCTATCCTCTTCAGAGCCCCACTTTGTTTCACCTGTTTTACAGCCATACTCACTGCAGTATGCTGAAGGTATTGAGGTTGTTCAGGATGTGCCCAGTGAATCTTAAAGCATGCTTATCAGCAGGTCTACAAACAGTACAGAGAAGAAACATGATCGAAGTGAGCCTCGTCACATACCTCATGCGGATGTAATTATAGTGGAATACTTGTTGTGACATTATACAATGAAATCAGGGCCTAAAGCATACAGGTCACAACACACATCTTTTACATTTGAAACAAATGATCTTATGTTCAGCAGCTACACTACAGATATCATGATAAATACTGTACAAAGGGATACTGTCGGTGGGAAACCTAACCGTAGTGCTGCTTGGGGAATGACAGTTAGGCCTGGCTCCAATATGTCATAGATCTGTAACCTGGCAACAAGGTGTCAGCAGAGTAGTGAGAAGTTGCAATAGCTACGCTCTACACCTTTATAATTGATATTCAGCTGTACCGTATGCATAGGTTGCAATGGGCCTGTGTAATATTTAGAGGAGGAATTTAAAAGTAAGGGCTGGGTGGTCGGTTCATACCTGAGCCCAGCAAGTTATGATAAGTCAGGGCCCAACGTGTAGTCTGTCATGTCTCTCGGGAGTGATGTTAGTGCAGGGACTTGCTCATAATTGTTTTGACAAGGTTGTGATTGTACCACACAGGAAACATGTTGTTTTGGCTGTAGAGATTCACACTGTTAATTAAAACACTGGGAATACTTTAGTCTAGTTAAATGAATTATTATAGGGAAAGGCGGGTTTATGTAATTATTTAGAGTAACAGGACTATTCCCTAAACTCACCGGTAAATGGAGCCATTACTAATCTACAATGGAGCAGTAGCAACCTGTATAACTCAGATTATGATGAAAACATGAATATAAATCACGAGTGTGACAGGCTGATGCTCAGTTCCTATTAACAACGTTGCATGAACATACACAGTAACCTCAAGCACTGACAATGTATTTACATGGCAGCATTATTTGCTGCCTATCTAAGAAAATCATGTTTTTGTCCAAATCATTAAACTATTACACAGCGTAACTGCGACTGTGTGCTGGAGGAAGACAGTTTTCACCGAGGCAGGACAGGCTCTGCCTTCAATCACATAATTTCATTACAACTCAGGCTTTACTTTAGTATCAGACTTAACTTCAAAATGGTGAATAAAGTCCATGAAAGTACTGTGCGCTATAAGCTGCTGCTACAGCAAGATGTTCTAAGAAAATTATGCAAATGTACTCGATTCCAAAATATAGACCTCAGATACAACTCAACTCCACGTGAGAAAAACTATGTACGCGGTGTTCAGCCTTATATAACTAATTATTTACATAGAAGTATAAATAATTTACTGGCAAGCAATGATGACAGTTGTTGGACGGTTAAGTCTGTCAAAGTATGCTCCATGCTGACTCACATATAAGACATACCAAACACCAACACACAGAAGACTCTTCTCAGAGGGGAGTGTGCATTGTCCACATTATTCACAGTATTAGTAAAACATAAACACAGTTTACTACAACGTACTTACAATGTAATGTCCTTATTGGAGTGGGACATGTTTGGATAACAAACGTGTTGTAGAGTCTTGGGTCTGTTTATGTCTTTTCTACATATTATTGTACACTAGGGCTGCAGGATTCTTGATACAATGAGAATCACAATTGTTTTTGTCTGAACACGACTCTGGCATGAAGGGAGACAGCACGGGTGTTGGCGTGCCACGCACACGTGAGTTGTGTTTACTAATAAAAAGAAAGGAAATGTCGGCAGTATGGCAGTATTACACTGTCTCAGAGAAAGATCAGGGACATGCAGTTTGCAAGACACGTATTATTTCTTCTTCTCACATCTTGGATGAGAAGAGAAGCAGGAGGAGATCCTTACAGTATATTTTTAAGTTAGTATAGGTAGCTGTATAGCTGACTAAAAAGGCTTTTGAAGCAGACAAATCTTTTCATGCGTTGCATGCCGTTACCATCAGAACCAGAGAAATATGTTCACTGGATATGTAATGTGTTGGTAAAACTCTGGCTCTGTTTCATTTGGTTACTGAGGTCGTCCCTACTAACAGACAGTCAAACTCATTCTACATATAATAATATCTCCGTTAGAGATAACATACATTTACAGTAATGTTAGAAGGCTACAGGCTAGGTTTGTGTCTACCTCCCACGTAACCCTGACCGACGATTGGATACTGACAAATAGCTTTGTGGCTAATTTGATTGGTTGAGTGTTAGCAAAGTGGTCGGTTCAGGAAGAGTCCGTCACACTCAAAGTGCAGTTGTGCAACGGCTGAGACAAAATTATGAGCACTCAGTTCAAATATGTAAGTCTCCAAAGCAAACGTGGCAGAATCGTCCTTCAGAAATGAGATTGTGCCGGAATTGAGCCTGTGATAATTCAACGATTAATTCTGCAGCCCTAATGTACACACAAAAAATATTTTCACATAATCTCTCAATAAACCACAGCCTACAGTGTGAGCATTAACAAGCATACGTGAGTGGAAATTAGAGTGTGTGGGAATGTAAAACATTTTATGGGCGCGGCGGTGCCAGTGACTCGGAGTTTAGACACAGATTGATAAAATACACAGATTCGCCCCGACACTTGATTCTCTGTTTTAGAAGGAAGAACCTCCAGTCCAATCGTAAGTGGGCTGTTTCTGCAGCTCCAACAGAGCGATAAGTGCTGTCATCAGTTTAAGGCGTCACATTCTCCCAGTTCAACTTTCAGTGTATCATATCTATAATTTAAGCTTATAAACGTAATAGTTTTGGATCAGGAGCTTTAGTATTTGGATCAAGTGGCCTGCAAAAATGTTTTATGCCAAATGTTGTAGTGGGCACCATTTATTTCAATGTGTTATTTATCAAAATGTAGGTAAATATAGGAGCGAACGACTACTTAGTATAGGAGGATACAAACAATATTAAAGAACTGGAATCAGGATTGGGTCTAAAAACAACTTGATCGGGACACCCCTAAAAATTTAAATGAGTCTAGGAATGCAATGTGTGTTGGAACACTATTTTCATCTTTTCCAGATAGTGTTCGTTACCCAGTATATTAAAAGCATGTGAGGATGTGCGTAGGCCTTCATGAAAAGAATTCCAAGCAGGTTACAGCGCTGTCTGTGTCTGTCTGTTGGATGTGAGAATCTACTTTGCCAATACATTTTCTGATAACGAAGCAGGACCGTCAAGTGATGTATTTTAGAGACAAGAAAGAGACAGACATACAAGCCTTCATTATTCTTTGGCTGAAACTAAACAGCGCTACTCGAAGCCCTACTACAGCACCACTTACAGTTTAAGCCATAGCACATGGAACAACACATTGAGTAAATGTCAATGATAGAGAAATTATCCACTCGTCCTACAACAGCACAGCACCGCTCCACAAAGCATTCTCACACAGAACTAGTCAAACAGGTTGTCTCTTGACAGACATATTTGACATTTTTCTTGTTTAACATGCAGCAGCTACACAGAGCTTAGTATAGATTTACATGCTCCTCACTTTAAGAAATTGTTAACAGTATAATTGCAGTACTGCACATCATCAGTAATGAGGGCTTAAATGAGGAGCCTCTTTAATCTTTTTTTTTTCACCACAGAAATGACACATTTGTTATTAAACTATATTTAACATTCAGATTCAAGCGTTTGAAATGCCTGTAAAAGCTATACCCTAAAACGATCATACCTTGCTGACCATATTTATTCTCGCTCATTAACAGTAGGGGACAAGTCATTGAAATGTTTGACTATAAAGTTTAAGTAGACCAGCTCGCTGTGAAGAATACTTCCACAGTGCTATATTATTAATGCATTTGTCTGTTATATGTATGTTGATGCTGTCACTGCTTTAAATACTCTATACAAGTCTCTACAAGGGGGAAATATTGTCAAAGGACATACACAGTGCCTGTGCTGTCTCTGATTGAGAATCTATGGAACTTCAGGCACAGCAATCATGCAATACAAATACTAACCGATAATATTAAATACAATTACTCACTGAGCATATTAAATAAAGTTCCTCAATACTGATTGCATATTATATTCTGCCTTTAGTGATTTTAGTGTATATTACCTTAACATTGTATGACAATTAAACCTCTATTGAAGTCAACACAGTATTCTGTCACACTGGCACAATTTGTCCATGTTTTGAATGTGCCTACTTTAACATGCAAATGCACAGCTGTTTCTCTCCTCAATTAGTAGAAGAGGAGTCCCAAAATGGAAATAATAATAAAGTTGGCTACCATTACTTCAAAACTATAGACAACTTAAGTACGGTAACTGTAGGTACGTGTAGTTACAAAGTACAAATCACTTAAAGTAACGTTACACTGCTGCAGCATATCGAGACTAGTAATTGAATGGAAGTGGAGGGACAGACGGCACAGCAGAGAGAGGGAGAGATTGCGGATGCTGAATAGCAGAGTCGGTGTTTTGACACAGAGGGGGAAACGACGAAATAAATGCGGAATGTAACGTAGCAGCGGACCGGGGTCGGGTAGCCTGCTCAGTGTAGCCTACAGCAGGCCTGTCAGCGGCACCCCGGAGCCTCTTAATTACAGGTTATTCCCCTAAATTAGCAGTGTAACACGGAAAAACATTCGTGTCGGTTTGTGTGTTTCAGAGTGTACGGGGGGAGAGACGTCACGTCGCCTATGTTATGTGAACGTCAGCAGAAGGTTATGTCGGTGTTGTCATTGTACCGGCAGAGCCGTATCCTCTCATTACCACTATAATGAACAGTCAAACATCCCCATTAGCCCACCACTCACTTTGCTCTTGACCTCCACCACGTTGTCGGTGAGTTTTAACGGCGTCCGGTGCTGCTGCTGTCTTGACATTCTGCTCCCCGGTTGGCTGGTTGGCTGAGGCACTGCGGATAAAACCATCCACCAGAATTACGGTCGTTGTTTCCTCCTCTGTCCTCGGGGAAACGAAAGAAATAATTCAAACCATGAAACAGGCGAAGAGAACTGAAGCGGTCATTGCACCTGTCTGTTAATTTTATGCTTTCTTAAAAAAAAAACTGCCAGGTCTCGCTCCTGTGTTTGTGTCTCGTACCGTCATGTGTCAGAGCGCGCTGTTATCATTCGCTTACGACACGGCCAGAAAAAACACAGCACTCGCGACAGGTGGAGTCCGGTAAATCCAGTATGGGATGTGAGGTGCCGGTGTAACCCGTCCTCCTCCTCCTCCTCCTCCTCCTGCAACCTGACGACACTGAGCACACACCAGAGGGGGCGGGACATGACAACATTACAGCTGTACTCGTAATAGTGACATTGCCACTATTACCAGCATACACATCTGTTGTGCTTTGCATTGCTACAATGCTGCTTCATGCAGGGCCGTCCTCAGCCTTTCAGAGGTCCCAAGCATAACAATCATACACCCACTTCTGTTGTCATATTTCCCATTGACATGGACGGAAAGAGTAGCCTACTAAAATATGTTATTCAAGTAGAAGGGGGACAGCACCCCCCCCCCCACACCTTTGCTTGAGGAAGTGTTCTCTAACTGGAATTCTTGGAATTTTAGTTGAATACTCCTGCTATACGCGGTGTTGATGGTTTTTGTAATTATTACTTCATTGCAACCCTGGAATTTTAGGATTTGTTAAAGCTTTTTATTTTTCACAAGTAGATTATATATATAATAATATATGCAAACAAATATAAATGATATTGAAGCAAATTGTTGCATTTCTGAATCATTCTTGTTACATATACAGTCAACAAAGTGACAATATGTTATTCGTATTCTATAATGAAATACTGATTAATGCAAAATCATTCAAAAGAAAGATCAAAATTCATAATTTATGTAAAGCTCCCTGTTGTTAGTGTTTTTAGGTCAGTGTGTTATGAGTGACAATGATTATGCTTTCTGATTGAGGATTGTTGCCAGTAATATGGTTTATAATTATAATTATTACTATTACTATTATTATTATTATTATTATTATTATTATTATTCATAATAATAATATTCATATCACTATTGCTGCTGTTGCCATTGATATGGTGGAACAAGCTTACTTTTGACATGTATAAAGTATGTTGGAGGTGTCCATGAACTTTGGAGGTGAGATTAACTGTTTTTGGCCAAGATGCATGTTGTTAAATGAGGTAAATTAATTAAGGTTCAGGAGCGGGGCCACGCCTCCACCACACCTCTACTCACCTGTGAAGCCTACGCATACCCCGTCAACACATCCGGCCTCGCTTGTCTCAGAATTTTTAGCCTACACTCTCTTTCCTTTCCATTCATGGAACTCCTGGACTTCAGTACATCCTCTGGACCAGCCTAACAGACGACATCCCTCTTCCTCCTTCAGCCTTCATCAGTCATCAACAACTAATACTTTGTGAAATTCCATTAAACGACATATTGTTGTGGCATGGTCCTTGCTAGTGAATGCAGACTGTATGAAGAGTTTTGAAAGGGGGCTTCAGTATTGGCCGATGCTTGTCAGCAATTGAAAAAATTAGTAAAGAACACCTTTAGGCTACAAAATAAAGTGTGTTAACACTGTCATCACTTGAAATGCATTGAAGAAGCCTACAAGACTTAAAAAGTATATTTCAGTAAAAGTAAAATACAAAAACAACAACTTTACAATAACAAGAGTAAAAGTAATTTTTTTACTTCCTTCGCTGCCTATTTATAATACTGAAGTACACTAACGTAGCAACAACTTCTTGAAAGTATCTTGAACAAATATACATGTGTGTTTGTGTGTGTGTGTGCGTGTGTGTTACTTATATACTGTAAGCAGCCCACTGCACCTACACACAGACGTCACCGCTCATTGTAATGCTTAATCCTCTAAAGTTCACACACAGTTCAGTGATAAAGAAACCAGTCTGTTGTCAAATACATTAGCTGTGACTTTGCATGTTAAAGCATTCAGTATTGGTTTCAGGTGTACAGGACAAGAACAGTGAATCAGGGCATTTGATTAGCATTGGATGTGTCTGTACTGTAGCCATTGTGTACATGGGTCTTCCTAACGCCATTGTATTTTCTATGAGATCCTGCTAACTAACCCCTCCCCCACCTTCCCTACAACCTCAACTTAATGATGATTGTTTTTATGTGTTCGCAGAGAGCTTTTGCTGTGTGGAAATGTGTTGATAGTTGGGGCAATATACTGTATGTAATATTGGACTATGCAAATAAACTTGTCTTAACTTGCAGGGCATTGTGGTAGAACAACCATGTGCACCTTAGTAGCATTTTCTTTGGACAAAGAGGGTCTTGAACATGAAATGAGTATGCATATTTTCTGTGTTGAACTATTGCTTAAAAGTCTAATACTCATTTGACTAGAATTACCTTTAAACATCTGCTTCACAGTGCTGTTTTTGAGAACTACCAACAGAAATAGTAACCTGTTCCTCTAGCAGCCTTACAGTTCACAGAAGTAAACCAAAGACTCTTAGCTGCTATACGCAGGATTAAGACCACAGAAAACCTCTGAAATTACAGCAAGTCACAGGAGAGCAGCTGCTGTAATACTAGTCCACTGTGAATAGGGCTTAACTCAAGTAACCTGTTATACGAGCCTATAGTTACACTAATGCTATTCCAAGTGGTATCACAAAGATGCTGTCTTTTGATGCCTGCAGGGTTGTGATGCATGCCTCTGGCTGTGACTTTCAGATCTCGTCAGTGTCATAACAGACATGCAAAATATGAAATGACGAACAATGCTCGATTGTTCTCTCTAAATCTGGTAGTTTTCAGACATGGTGAAATATCTATCACAATTGATTCAACTGAACAAAGATTTAATCGCTCTGCATATCTCTGCACTGATAAAAACAAAAACTTCATCAGATATCAAAACTGCTATTGTCTGCTTCCACACTTTTAGAATTCAATGTGAAGATGATTGGCTGTGGAGTGTGTGTGGGGATAAGACTGAACACAGTTTGAGTTGTGTCTGTTGTTGTTTGAGCTTTTCACCTCTCTTTTCTTCCTCCTGCTAAGTTTTTCCTCCTCCCCTCCTCCAGATTTATACCCTGTGCTAACCCGTCCTAATCATTTTCAGTACCAGCTCGTACTGGAGGTGTGTGTGTGTGTGTGTGTGTGTGTGTGTGTGTGTGTGTGTGTGTGTGTGTGTGTGTGTGTGTGTGTGTGTGTGTGTGTTTCATGGCAGGCCCCCTACATGCTTATGTAAGAGACTGTAGTTACCAACAACATGTGAGCCTTCCAGATAAGGATGCATTCCGAAGAGAAGGAGGAAAATATGTTTTTTTAATCATATACGCTCAGGTCTTCTACATCCCTCTTTCACACTCCTCCCTCTCCGTCTTCTTCTTCCCCTCCTTCATCTCCTCTTCTTTTCTTGTCTCCCTCTCCTCCTCATATGTCCTTGCTACCCCTTTTCCCTCTTCCTCTCACCCCTCCTCCTCCTCCTCCCCTGTCAGCGATGGTGGAATGTAGGAATGTGAGGAGAGTTAAGGGAGAAAAGGGAGGACATGGCTTGACAGGGTGCATACAACCAGCCAAAACTGTGATGTTCATACACAGTTTGTGTGTGTGTGTGTGTGTGTGTGTGTGTGTGTGTGTGTGTGTGGGAGTGTGTGTGGGAGTGCAAAATTAGCATTTACAGTGAGGATTAAGGTTCAGTATTGAGTCACTTGTTGATGCCTCAAGATTCCTCTGACAGCTGAAATCTAAAGGAAACTTCGGGAATGTTTCTCCTCATCTCCTCATGTACCTACACGTGGCGGCTCAGTACAAGTCTGACGATTGAATAGTATCAAAGAAATCTTGAATGAATTGAGATGAGATGATACTGTTTGAGATAGACCCTCAACAGTAGTGGCACAACTTCTCAAAGTAAAGTTTGGCCTAACAATGATACACTTTGACACATGTCAGGCCAGTCTGACCAGATGTTGTTGAGATGTCTGGAATACAATGACCGACCACCTGACTCACCGTCATCCCCTTTAAGGGCTACAAAAGCATATACTGCAGATAGTTTGGATTCTATTGGTCCAGGTTTCTAACCAATATAATATGGGTGGATTGAATTTAGTTTCTGGCGACCACAGCACTAAACATGACTTCTAAAAGACAGCATCTCTTTTGAGGAACAGCACCCCTGCACTCTGATAATCCAAAAAGTAGAAACTGCTTTCTACTGAAAAAATTGTCCTTCATTACATCTAATTGTTTTTGGTCTTACATCTAGTTTGTAGCCCAGTGTGCCAATTTGACCCTGATGACATCACAACGTCATCAGGTTTTTTTAAGCTTCTCCAGAACCAAGGAGACATGCAACTGTTTTCACACACTAAGTAGGACTTCTTGACTTTGGCATGTAAAATCGGTGCCCCTTTAAATGCGACAGGATACACAATGCTCAGAGAGTGGGAGGAGCGGGGGATCAGCCGGGGCCCACAGCTCGATTTCTGACGCAGGCAAAATTAGATTTTGGAACCCTTGCAGGTTAATCCAGATTTAACTATAATTCTGCAGTTTCTGTCACAGCGTTAAATAATAAATGGGACATGAAAATACAGAAATAGAGTAACCACTGTTCTGCAATTCAAACAACAAGCAACAAATGCGAGCACCAATAAGTAGCTGTATACTGTGTGAGATGAGACAAAGAGGCACTGTAACCTGCAGCCACACCCAGGAAACCAGCTAACTCAGGTTTAATGAATTCAAACCAGACTCACACCTCAACTCTCTGATTTCCTGCCTCTTCCTCTGGGGATGTATGAGTGTGAGAGTGAGACAGAGATAGAGAGACGTCTGTGTGTGAGCAAGAATGTCAGCTATGTGAACCAGTCCAGTTACTGAGCAAACCTGTTACTGCTTTTAAAATAATGCTCTGCTCTCTTCATCTTTTCAACGTCTACGTCTTTTCCCTTCTCATTTCTGAGCTTTTTTCTCTCATTTTCATTTCACTTTCATTTCGTGTCGTTTTCTTTTCTCTTTTCTTAATATCTTCTCTTTTTCATGCCAAGTGTCCTGTCTTATTGTTATTCCCAAGCCACACTGCTTTACCCTTCTGCAGCTGATATTTAAAGTCACTGCTCTAAATGGAAACCACTACTCAATTACAAAGACAATATTTGGCATACTTGAGCGAGGCGAGACTTTATGAAGACTTTATTTAGTCCTGTGAGTCACACGCCTCTCACTGCAAGGTGCGTTGAATCATGTCCCGCTCACGTATGTCTGTTATGTGTGGTATGTCCCGGCCTCCAGCCAGGGGAGGGTTGTTTTGTGTGTTGGGGTGTGACAGGTGCTGACGTTGAAGGACAGGACAGGTTTGCTATCTGTGTCAGGTGGCTTCACTCACTTCTGGTTGGCTTCCAGTACAATACAATACAATAGGATGTAAATCAGGCCTCTTGTCTGCTCGTCACAGTAGGATGTGCATACCAGTGTGTCTGCCTGCACCACATAATTGAATGATTGCTTTATTGCGTTAGAGGAACAGGGACCAGTGACAGCAAAAGGTTAATACAAATGTGGAGGCAGTACACCAATTCCTATTTGAGCACAAACCTTTTAGACATACTTGTCAGTAAAATTATAATTTACTGTAATTTCACAAATAATTATGCAGCTTTGGTTTACTCCAGATCTCATCTGCACAGTCATATACAATATACACATAACAGATCAGTGCGTTTACATGGACCTGAGTATCCCGTCATGATTGGGTTTTTTAAATTTTTGAAGGTTTTTCCTGATTATAGAAACATAAGCCCTCAACCCGGTTTTGAGAAACTCGAATATGCCAGCTGGAGTGTTCCGAAAGAAACCGGGATACTGATGCATATATATCTTATCCAGGTTTCTGAGCGCAGAGTACTACCTGCGCAGGATAAGTGAAGTAACAGTAAACACATATATTAATAATTTGCCTGCACTTTAAAGAACGGTTTACTGATTTACCTGCATGAGCCAAGTCCACACACAATTCCATTTAAAAAATTTGCACAAAGCCCATGAAAAGTATTTACAAGTATGAACAAGAGCACAAGGTGCCATAAATAGCTAATTAAAAACATTGTTTTGTAGGTTTTGAGTGTATCCGCTCCACAAAGATATTATTTCAGATATTTAGTTGTATAAAAATTATAAAGAGCAAATGAACTGCTGGAATTATGATGTATTCTCCATGTTTGTGTCTATGCCTTCTATTTGAAGGTGATAAGTCATTCGTCATTTTGGTCTTCACTCTTTGCTCTGTTCACCTTTTTTTCTTAACTTAGAAGTCGAGTGTGTTTTTATGTTTTTCTTTGTAATTTGATAAAACGAAAAAACAAAAAACAAAACTGTAATTTTCTGATTGCTTCAGAAATGAATGAATACAATAGAATAAGTAATTAGAATAACAGATATACTGAATATAACTACATTTAAATGCAACAGTGAAAGTAACAGAATTGTGCAGTTTTACCCTTAAAATGTATTTTAGGTTCCTTTTTGGGGTCCTGAGCCCCAGCAGGTTGGGAACAACTGAATCAGAAGCTCTAGTGACTTCCTTAGCTTCATCCAACAGTGACGGGGGCATTGTAAAATTTCCCCCTCTTCTTTTCATACACAATAGTAGATGGAGTGTATGCTTCCAGATGAGAATCAGGAAATGTACGCTCTTTCTATAGTTCACCGTCTGTAGAGCAGGGTTCCTCTAAATGGGATCATCACTATTGTTTGTCTTTCTGCGGTTGCTGACGTATATGTATAGAAATAACCTGTGTGATTGATTGGAACTGTACCTGATTTTGAGAAAACAGAAGAGCTGCTGCTTCAGCCTGACTAACATGTGGATAAACAGCGCCATCATGATGTTAAAATGTCGCATTACAACTATACAATCTGCTTATGAGAAGTATATGGTAATAATGAGCCAGGCCTGCAGGAGATAAACACCTCACCTGACAGCAAACTGAAGCAGAATGGACGTTAGTGGCCAGTCCTGTTTCAGTGCTGTGGCTCTGCTGTAGCAGGTTGTAGCACATTAAACAACGCCAGGCAATGTTCCACTCACACTTTGCATCTACTTTGTGTCAGAAGCAGCTCACATATGTAGCAGCAATGAGCAGCATCAACTCCTCCTCAGGGACAGGTCAATGGAGCAGCATCACTGCCACCATGAGGAGAAATAAAGAACTGCTCTGTTTTTAATGTCTGTGCACACCTCTTTGAGAGACCTGCTGCAAAAAAAGTATTTAGTGTCATGTAGGCCTTGTCTTATGTGCAGAGTTTGCACATAAGACCTTCCTGTGTCAGTGTGCGCTCTCTCTGATTCCTCCGACAGTGCAAAGACATGCAGGTGAGGTTCTTTGTTGACTGTAAACTGCCCGTAGGTGTGGATGTGAGTGGGAATGCAACAAGTACTTATTTGTAGCTAATGGTTGAATTTGTATTCTATTGTTTCTGTATGTTGCACTTTTGTTTGGCTTATTTGAAGCTATTGTTCTACACTTAAAGGATTTCACCTGTTTGAAGCTAATGTACTTGCAAGATTCTTGCTTTTCAGAGTTGTATCCTCTGATTGTTTGCACTTATTGTAAGTTGCTTTGGACAAAAGCGTCAGCTAAATGAACTGTAATGTAATGTAATGTAATGGTGGTTTCTTTAAATCAGCCCTGTGATTGGCCGGCCACCTGTCGGGGTAACCCCGTCTCTTGCCCCATGTTTGCTGTATGTTACTACACACGTCCTGTATAGTAAATCTTCTATTGTTCTGTACTAGCAGGTGTTGGGTGAGAAAGGGTAAAGGTAAAGTCACCCTGTAGTGTGTTACATGGTCTGTCTGTCAGTCTGCTGCTGAAGCCCAGTGTCAGAACAATAGTTAGGAATATTGTTGTCTTGAATAAGAGCTGAGCATTATTATTGCATGTCACTAAAGAATAAACACATACAACACTAACAGTACTTACATGCTTCAGAACATGTTCTATGATATTAGGGGAAATACAGGGAAATCATTTGTATTGCGTGTTTCATTCAAATGATTAACAGCGTTTTCAGCATGGGATTTGTGCCTTTGATGGACCATACCAACAAAGAGACAAGTGCTGAAACCATTATGCGATTAATCCAGTAGTTGGCCAATAGAAAAATAAGAAGTAACTGTGTTGTGTTGATCATCGTTTCATCATTTCAATCATTTTTAATATTTTAATATATTATATATATATATAATATTTTAATTACATTTTAATATTTCAAACATAATCTGATTCCAGCTTGAATAAAATAAGTGAGATATCTTTGTGTTTTTGACTGTTGGTTGGATGTAAAGTGGAGAATATGGAATGACACATGCAGAACGTTTGGTACACAGGTCGTATGTAGCCGGTGAATCAGAGTTTACTGATTTACAATGGCAGATTGTTTTCTAAAAAACACATTTATGTCTTTATCAACATTATACATGCAATGACTGTATGAACAAAGTAAAGGAATGTTCATATTATAACGTTCGTTCATGCTTATTGTCAACATTTATTGGTAATGCTTTAGATTTACCAAAATGCAATTTCTTTTTACCAAGACAGCCCGCAAATTACAGTGTAAACATCACATGACTCAGTCTACATATATATATATATATATATATATATATATATATATATATATATATATATATATATATATATATATAACAGCAACCACACAAAAATAATCAACAACTTAAACCATAATGCTCTGAATAAGTATATTAAAAACACTAATGAAAAGTAACATTTGCATTTTGGAATATAACACAGCAAAGTAATAAACCAAACCAAACTAATCAGTCCAGCACTAGGCATGATGGGAAATGTGGGCTGGTAGGTGCACAAAAGATGAAGAAGTATTTTTGTTTGTTGCAGACTGACAGACAGTCAGTGACACAATCAGATATGAGGAATCATTGTCAAATACGTACCTACCTTTTCCGCTTTGAGTTAATGTTTTTGTGCTTTGTGAAATGTCCTTGTGTTTTGACCGTCAGGGCTACCGTAGATACTCCATAATTACTCTAATAATTATACTCTAATTGGTCTCAAGTGCTTCCCATTTAAAATGTTCCTCAAATAAAGCATTATCAACATATTACAGTTATGCACTTGGTTAATATAAGGAACAAACAAACAAAACAAACAAAACTGATGTCAACGATCTGTGCTTTGTATGCATGTTACATGTAATTGAGCTCATCTGCTGTAACATGTGGGATAATAATAAAATATGCTACACTCAGGTAGACAGTGAAAGTTTAGAAGTGCAGCGTGCTCATTAGAGGACGAGAGGACCTTATCTACAGCTTAGGGAAGATTATAATGATAATGTTTTTAAATTCATTACATGCTTGGTACTAGCCATGCATTCACTGTTGAGCTCAATAACAACATGTTACATAGGACCACATTCTCCACACCTGCCCTTTCTGCTGAGCTGAAGAGGTTTTGCAGAGGAGTTTGCACTGTGCTACAGAGCAAAAGATCTCCAGATCAGTGGTGAAACAATGTGGGCAGTGAATGCTCAAAGCCTTGGTCTAAAGATAAATCTGAATTGGTGGAAGCCAAGACCTCCTCCACAACTAGCCTGTAGCCATGAGCTGAGCTGCACTACAAACTGTTGAAAGCTTCCACATTTCTGCAGCTTCATGAGTCACCCCCTCTCTGTGTTCAGCTCTTCTGTGAGAGTACTGATTCCTCAACACAGTAAAAGTAATTGATTAAATACAGTGACATGTTGATGTCTGAACGCTCCACATTTTCAAGATGTTCATTGGCTGTTCAGCAAATTGCTCAGCGCAATTATGGACCAAGGCTCCCACTGCCAAGATCTTTTTAAATTGAAAAGCAAAGATTAAGTATAACCTGTTGGCTCCAAAATCTGAGTTAACAGTATAGTGGTGCTGGCAGCCATAATCCTGTACGTGCATACATTTAATTAATTAAAATATTTAGTATCTTTTTTAAACATTCCATGTTGAAAATAGAACTAGGGTATTATTGCAGCTTGGTTTGATGGTCTTGATGCTATATATATTTATGATAGGCTTCTTGTTTACTGTTCTTCTGATGGTGCTGCTAAATGTACTTAAGGCCGACTTTCTGTACACATTTATCTGGGCTATATTGTAGCTTATTATTTAGCTGGTTGTTCAGGCCTTGAAATGTAGTCTGATGACCAGTTTATTGTGAATATTGAATAAAGCATCTGTTGTAATTTATAAAATGGAAAAAATGTGATTGAGTTATTGTGGTTGTATAACGTAAGTGTAATTTATGGTGTTTAGATTGCTATTGCCCTGTGAATACTGGTGTGTTCCTTTCCTTGTGTAGCAAGCGGGAGAGTGAACAATTTTTGGACGCAGTGAAATGTTTAACAAATATGGATATAAACAGAATATTTTGTTTGAGAATTGTTTGTTAATTTTGGAAATCAAAACAAATGTATTTATATAGCCAAAAACCCAAATTTGTCTCAGTGGGCTTTACAGACTGTACAGGATACGACTCCCTCTGTCTTTAGACCCTCGCACCACACAAGGAAAAACTTCCTAAAAGAAACCCCACAATTAAAGGGGGAAAAATGGAAGAAACCTCAGAGAGAGACTGAGGAGGGATCCCTCTCCCAGGACGGACATAGATGACGTGTGTACAGGATAAACGTAGCAAAAATTCAAAATTGACAATCCATGTGACAAAAATAATGTGATTATATATGAAAAAGATGGATCCAGGATAATGTCAAAAAAGCTTCCAGGTGCCTCCAAAAAAAAAAAAAATATATATATTAACGTGGGCGTCAGGCAGGCCCAGGGCAACAGGCGCAGCCACGATTCATGATCCAGACGTAACCTTTAATACGGGCAACCTGGCAGATGAGACACAGAAACCCGCATTTAAAGGACATGAACACATACAGAGTGCAAGCCTGAGCCAGCCCTAACTTTAAGCT
The DNA here is from genome assembly GCF_900634415.1 of Cottoperca gobio. Taxonomy (NCBI): domain Eukaryota; kingdom Metazoa; phylum Chordata; class Actinopteri; order Perciformes; family Bovichtidae; genus Cottoperca; species Cottoperca gobio. Next base: position 3,164,119 of record NC_041360.1, read on the forward strand.
TTATTGAAGAGGAAAGTCTTTAGCCTGCTCTTAAATGTGGAGAGGGTGTCTGCCTCCAAAACACAAACTGGTTCCACAGGAGAGGAGCTTGATATTAGATATCCTTTTAAAATAAATTTGGACCTTTGGAATTACAGAAGCGAGGGCTGAGAGAGAGTGAGAGAGTAGTGAGTGAGAGAGGTGAGAGGGTAAGAGAAGGTTGAAGTTGGACTATTGCATGCAATGTTTCTGTAAGTTATTTATAATAATAACTTACAGAATTAATAATAACTATAATGTCAACAGGCAGTTTTTGTGTACCATGAAATAGAATCCTGCCCCCGCCACTGTCCTTTTGTATATCAATTCATGCTGTCAGTCAACTATTATTTTTTTATATGTGTATATTATTATGTACATTATACAGTTTAACAACATAGTTAAGGTTCACATTTCCGGGTATCCAATAGTGCAAAGCCTAAGAGATTCCCAATCGCCTTTTAGCTGTAAGTATAATTATCACAAATACGGCTAATAAGCAATTGTTACAAGGCTAACATCAAGATAGTAGCATTATCACTGTGAACATGTTAGCATGCTGACATTAGCATTTTGCTCAAAGCATGGCTATAGACTCTTGGAGGCAACATGAGAATACAGTATCAGTAACAACTTTGTACAGAAGTGAAATAATGAAATCTCAAAGCGCTTAGAAAAAAAGGATATTATAACTTCCTGAGCCGACAATGAGCTAACTCCATGTGATGATGAAGTTCGTGATGTACGGAACAACGCACAGATTTGAATTCACAAAATCTATTATGACCTGCACTTTAAAAGTGACTCCAAGGGGTCTTGACCAAATGCCCATATGTGAAGAGCTGGGAGTAAGAACGTGTTGACACAGGTGTCAACAGGTGCTGCTGCCTCAAAATATCAATCATGTCTGCTTGAGGTTCCAAATGTTCTGCAGTGTTCCTGCTGTCACCCCATGAAGGATTTACTCCCTGTAGATTAGTCTCTTTAAATCTCCTGGTGTCCGTGTAACAGACTAGAGTAGCCCACTAACATCAAATTTATCTAAAAGGTTCGAATTCCCAGCCACACCAACACAGCGAGAAATCAAGAAACATATAAAGTGATTTACTTTTATTGCAGCATTACTTTAAAACACCTCGTTAATAAATAGTAAAAATAATGTTCATTGTGTCAAGCAATAGTTCAGGCAAATGGTTTAAAAATACCAAAAGTCCAGTCCAGTTAATATGGATCAACCCCTCCGCGTTTTCCCTTGCGCCAGGGAACGGACGTGCTCCAGCGGGACTGTCGATAGAGTGCGGCGAGGAGCAAGAGAGATCCGATCCAGTCCGATATGCGGGGAGGCATGGCAGCAACTGTCCTGGCAACAACCTTCAAGGTCTGGTTCACCAGACGAGGAGGAGCTGAGGCAGATCAGTGCTTTGCGAGGGAAACATCCTGTAAGGGTCTACATCCTTCCAGGGTTCAGCAGGTAATCTGGCGTATTTATAGAGTGGAGTCGGCAACTGGCGAATGAGATCGCTGATTTTAACTGGGTTCAGGTGTGTCAATTAGCAATACTGGGTTCAGGTGTGTCTTTGTTATGACAGTTTGTGTCAAGAAAAGGTTTAAGGAAGTATGCAAATATTTATACACAACAAGAGTTCTCGCCATGATAGTGCACAACAACATTAAAATCACAACAATATATATAACATGCAACAGTCATAAAAAGTCTTAAAAGATGGCTTTATGACATCCGTACTTTGTCCTCTCTGTCGCCGGTGACATGTGTATGTGCTGGGGAAACAGCCCTACCAGTGAGGGGGTAATGTTTCAGAAAACACAGCTCACAATGTCAGTGGGCACTACGAAGCAAAAACCACTGAAGGTGACAATTAATCTGGATGGATAGGTGTCTCATAAACCTTTGTTTATTGCGTTCACTGGCAGATCCATTGTCTTTGTCTTTTTAGTATCAAAAGATGGGATCTAAAATTAAGAGTCCCACAGCAGCTGGTTGTCAGCATGTGACAGGATGGCCGTGTGTCTTAATGAGGATGAATGAATGTCACACACACTGTAAGATTTACAGCCTTGTGTTCATCATACCTCATGATGCATTGAAAGACATACTGAATAGTAAAATCACTGTAGTAGTGTTCCATAATAATGATGCATGCTGTGACGCCTCACCAAACATCTCCCCCTTGTGGATAAAGTTGGAAATATTTGTTTCGGAATATCACCGGCCAAACAGATACTTACAACATGTTTGGCTACAATCTTTTTGTAAGAAATGATTTGATGATCCTAGTTTTTTTCTTAAGCTATTGATTTCAAATGTTCACACAATTCAATTCTTCCATCCCAGGTCAATGGAGGAGTTCTTCAGATTTGTATCTTTGACTTAACACTCAATGTTTCACCTTCTGTTTGTGTAAAATTGTGTTTTACAATCTTTTAAATTTGATTCCAGACATTCAGGTTCTCATTATGTTGCTGGCTTTACCGTTACAGTAAGTACTTACAGCTCAGATTACAGGTTCTCCATCACAGCGGTGCATTATAAATTGTGTTTTCATACAGCTTTAAACTGTCCATTATAAAGCCTTGATGGGTTTATTATTGAATAAATAATTAAGACATTATGGACTAAATGTCACAGTGCATCTGTTCCTTGAGCATAAATATCACAATTCTAATGCTACTGTGATGTACATATCAAATAAACTACTGGATTAATGAACCACTGCATTGTGACATAATGAATAAATCATTGAAACATTATTATGAAATGGTATTAACTCTATTTATTTAATTTCTTAATTAGCTATTTAAGACTGAACTTTGAGGATAAATAATCTACAGGCTCCACTGTCCATCAGTATCATGCCACTGTAACAATGGTAGATGATGTTTTATCATCCAATTACAGTTTTAGCAGAAAACAGATACAACACATGTGGTTACGCTACAGTTTGTAATGTTACAGTAACTATGCTGTCCTCCTGTTGTGACACTTTTGGAAGGTTTGTAGTCAAAAGTAGTCAAAGTCAACAAAAAATTCAGACAAAGAAATGTGCTCCCCCTTCCCCCCCTCCCCCCCCCAATAAAGACCATGGCAGCATAATTGAGTTGAGGTCTTTTTTCTGTTCTGTTGCCTTTGTTTTGCTGAGCAGACAGGGAGCAATCCCATTTCAAATTAAAATTGAATGACCCCCTAAAGCCTTGCAACACACACACACACACACACACACACACACACACACACACACACACACACACACACACACACACACACACACACACACACACACACACTGCCTCCTGACAGTTTGGATAGTGGTTCAGTTGTAGTGAAGCTCCAGGGCCTACAGTGAGTGATACATGGGGCGGAGGGGCTCGAGTGTGCATGCTGTGTGTGTGTGTGTGTGTGTGTATGTGCACAAATAAAAAGTGTTTGTGTGTGTATGTGTGTGTGTGCTACTGTTGATGTGAAACTCAGGGCAGATTTGGGATATGAAGTATGAAGAAACAAATAAGCTGTGAGGCAGCGAGCAGCAGACAGTGCTGACGTGGATGAAAAGTCCAAGCACAGGTCACACTGGGCAGTGGAGTGTAAGCAGTGTAGACCCTCAAAGTATCTAAAGATGATAAATATGGACTTTTTGTTGGGATTGTTTGACTGACATGTGCTTGCAAACCAAGCCTGGGTTCCCAACCTAAAAACTTTCTCAATAGATTTGATTTTATTCACTTGATTTTCTATATGTCTTGTCTTGGAGTCTCTATTCAACGTAACTGTGTTTCATAAAGTTGTCTGGCGTTTTTTTTTCTCGCAACTTGAGTTACGTTTTATCTGAAACTATGGTTAATTTCTAGTCTTGTTTGGTAAAGCAGAACGTTTTACTATAATGAAATGACAATTCAAACTCCCATTACTAATAACTAACTGTTGTGGATGCACAACATGTACAGTTTTTACAATGTCCACTATTTTAATGTTTATTTTGGTTGATAGCAATACCAGGAGTCTAAATATCACTGCATTTTATAAACCTGCATGATTATGTCTTGGAGGAAAATACTCGAGATTGAGATCGAGAAATTATTACAAGTGGATTAATGTGTTATCAGCTTTTGGATGGAGCAAATTGTAACTACTTTATATGCTGTTGTTGAGTAGCTTATAACATCTATAAAAATACATCATATCAATCATGTGGAAATGGAATACTCATACCTCAAAATAGTACTCCATTACAGTACTTGAGTGAGTATACTTAATGATTTTCCACCACTGTGCAAACATGCAAACAACAGTGTTGGAGCTTTTTTATAACATAGCTTTTTCTATGCGGTTAGGTAGGGCTGTTAAAATGTGTAACTGTATGATTCATATGTATAACCAAGTTAACATTAATACTCTATAGTCCTTAGGCTTGGACTTTTTGATCTGAGAGTTGGCCTAGACCAGGGGTCACCAACCTTTTTGATACTGAGAGCTACTTCAAGGGTACTGAATAATATGAAGGGCTACTTGTTTGATACACACTTCCTGAATAACATAGTTGCACGGTTCACCTTTAATGATAATATTATCATTAATAATAATAATCATAATATATATTCATATATGTGAAGAGACTGTCTGATCTCATGGTAATGTTAATTATTCCTCACAATGATTATTAACAATGATTTACCATGGTAGGAAACACAGATATATTTAAACATGCAACATTGTTTATTCATGTTCTCAATCTATTTCAACATTTGAAAGTCAGAGTTATCACATCTCTAATATTTCTGTAAATATCTTTATTGACAGTTTTGTATGAATGAGCACATTTGTAGTATTTTATTCAAAATCACACCAGTTATATTTTAGCACAAAGTATCACTTCTGTAAAAACATTAAGGAAATCATTAACTTAAATCATTAATCATTACATTTTGTAATCGTATCATCTGATTTGAGGCCGCATGTTTTGGACACTCGGGTGAAGAGAAGGGCGGAGCTGTCGACTGATCACCATCTGGTGGTGAGTTGGATCAAGGGGTGGGGGAAGACTCTGGACAGACCTGGTAAACCCAAACGGGTAGTGCGGGTGAACTGGGAATGTCTGGAGGAAGCCCCTGTCCTGGGGATCTTTAACTCACACCTCCGGCGGAGCTTTTCAGACATCCCTGTGGAGGTTGGGGGCATTGAACCTGAGTGGGCGATATTCAAAACCTCTATTGCTGAAGCTGTGGTGATGAGCTGTGGTCTCAAGGTCTTAGGTGCCTCAAGGGGCGGTAACCCTCGAACACCGTGGTGGACCCACGGTGGTCAGGGAAGCCGTCCAACTGAAGAAGGAGTCCTTCCGGGTTATGTTATCCGGGAGGACTCGGGAAACAGTTGCTGGGTATCAAAGGACTAGAAGGGCGGCAGCTTCTGCCGTGTCAGAGGCAAAGCAGTGGGTGTGGGAGAAGTTCGGAGAAGGACTTTCGGTCAGCACCAAGGTGCTTCTGGAAAACCATCCGGCACCTCAGGAGGGGGAAGCGAGGAGTGTACAGCAAGGGTGGGACCCTGCTGACTTCAATTGAGAAGGTTATCGGCCGCTGGAAGGAGCACTTTGAGGAACTCCTGAATCCGACTAACACGCCCTCTATGGTAGCGGCAGAGCTGGAAGCTGATGGGGGATCATCGTCAATTTCCCTGATGCAAGTCACTGAGGTAGTCAAACAACTCCACAGTGGCAAAGCCGCAGGGGTTGATGAGATCTGTCCAGAAATGCTGAAGGCTTTGGGTGTTGAGGGGCTGTCTTGGTTGACACGCCTCGTCAACATTGCGTGGAAGTCTGGGACAGTGCCTAGGGGTTGGCAGACCGGGGTGGTGGTTCCCCTATTTAAAAAGGGGGACCAGAGAGTGTGTGCCAACTACAGGGGTATCACACTTCTCAGCCTCCCTGGTAAAGTCTACTCCAAGGTACTGGAAAGGAGGGTTCGGCCGGTAGTCGAACCTTTGATTGAAGAAGAACAATGCGGATTCTGTCCTGGTCGTGGAACAACAGACCAACTCTTTACTCTTGCAAGGATCCTGGAGGGGGCCTGGGAGTACGCCCATCCGGTCTACATGTGTTTTGTGGATCTGGAGAAGGCGTATGACCGGGTCCCCCGGGTGATACTGTGGGAGGTGCTGCAAGAGTATGGGGTGAGGGGGTCACTTTTGAGGGCCATCCAATCCCTGTACGCCCAAAGCGAGAGTTGTGTCCGGATACTCGGCAGTAAGTCGGACTCGTTTCCAGTGAATGTTGGCCTCCGCCAGGGCTGCGCTTTATCACCAATCCTGTTCGTGATTTTCATGGATAGGATATCGAGGCGTAGTCGTGGAGGAGAGGGGTTGCAGTTCGGTGACCTGAGGATCTCATCGCTGCTGTTTGCAGATGATGTGGTCCTTATGGCATCATCGGTCTGTGACCTTCAACAGTCACTGGATCGGTTCGCAGCCGAGTGTGCAGCGGTTGGGATGAGGATCAGCACCTCTAATCTGAGGCCATGGCTCTCAGCAGGAAACCGGTGGATTGCCTACTCTGGGTAGGAAATGAGCCATTACCCCAAGTGAAGGAGTTCAAGTACCTCGGGGTCTTGTTCGTGAGTGAGGGGACGATGGAGCGAGAGATTGGCCGGAGAATCGGAGCAGCGGGGTCGGTATTACAGTCACTTTACCGCACCGTTGTGACGAAAAAAGAGCTGAGCCAGAAGGCAAAGCTCTCAATATACCGGTCGATCTTTGTTCCTACCCTCACCTATGGTCATGAAGGCTGGGTCATGACCGAAAGAACGAGATCACAGGTACAAGCGGCCGAAATGGGTTTTCTCAGACGGGTGGCTGGCGTCTCCCTTAGAGATAGGGTGAGAAGCTCAGCCATCCGTGAGAGACTCAGAGTAGAGCCGCTGCTCCTTTACGTTGAAAGGAGCCAGTTGAGGTGGTTCAGGCATCTAGTAAGGATGCCACCCCCCCACGCACATCCATGCTCATACACCACACACACTCACCCAGGAGAGTGTGTGTTGAGAGATGTGACAATTATTGTAACAAATTGTACTCTATGTTGGCAATATAGTAATTTAATTCCTCCCATGTAGAACAAGCCACAATACAGAAAATATATTCAATATATTGCCAATCCCTACGTCCCTTCCTCTCCTTTAATATATATATATTAAAGTAGGGATATATGTAGATAAAGTCGAAAATGCATATTCTCTTATCTTACTATCACACACACACACACACACACACACACACACACACACACACACACACACACCACACACACACACACACACACACACACACACACACACACACACACACACGCACACACACACGCACGCACCCGCCCACAAACACTCACAGGGTTAAGAGTTATGCTCTGCACAAGACAGTTGCTCAATGCTGCTTAAATATTCATACGGAAAATTTACGAACTGAAGTTAAAAGGTATTTCATCACGAAAGCTGCTTGTCTTAATGTGTGTGTGTGTGTGTGTGTGTGTGTGTGTATGTGTGTGTGTGTGTGTGTGTGTGTGTGTGTGTGTGTGTGTGCGTGCGTGTGAGAGATAGAGGGAGTCATAGAGACTGAGCAAGCAGGCGACTTTAACCCGGGACCTTAACCCTAATTAATAATTAAGTTCAAGTACATCTGCTGATAAAGGCCCATGGTGTGTGTGTGTTTCTGTGTGTGTGTGTGTGTGTGTGTGTGTGTGTGTGTGTGTGTGTGTGTGTGTGTGTGTGTGTGTGTTCCGGTCCAGGTCCTGCTCAGTTGACTTTAGAGAAAACATGTTGAGACAAAACAAGAACACGACGCACACACACACACACGCGCACACGCATGCATACTCACATGGACTCTTATTCTACACAGACCAATTTTGGACCTTGGTTTCTGGTCGTGATGAAAAAACAGAAATGTAATAGAACAATATTATAATATAAATGCAAATATGCTTGCAACACCTGATCAATGTCTACCTATCAAAGAGGGGATCACCATAGCATGCAGTGAAACTGTCTGCAGTGAGCACAAATTAAATAGGCAAAGAAACTTCTCCATGTTGTAAGAAAAAGTTATAACTTAAAGGAGCAAAAAAAATAAAATATCATTATCAACAGAATGTTAAGAGGTGTTGACGTTTTGTCATAGACGTCTATGTGTTGTGTTGCAGAAATATCTACTGAAATTAGCACGTTAAACAGGAACAAAGCAAGTCGCTCCCTCATCTCTGCCACCCCGTATCCAAGCCAATCAACAAACTATCAAAACATAGTTAGATAGAGAGATACAAAATAGACAGACAGACAGACATATATAAATATATATATATCAACTCAAGAAGAGAGATATAGCTATAGAATATCTAGGTTACAATACACGATATAAAGAATAAATTGGAATACATAATAAGTATACCAAACTACTTAAACTAAAATCAAATAATACATAGGGTAACAAACTGATGACTGCAAATTTAGATTGTATGGACCAAGTATTAGAGGTGAAATATTGCCCCCTATTTCTTTGGAGCAAATGGCTCGGTAGTATACCTCAAAACCACTTAAATTTTGAATGATTGAACATTTTGAAAAGTTGCATTAACTGTAAATGACTAGTTTGTTCTAATATCACACACACACACACACACACTGGTTTGTAATTGAGGCAGATCACAGTGGCAGTGGCCAGACATCATGCAGTCACAGGGTCAGCAGCCTCAGTATTATATGGCCTTCTCCAACATGACTAAGTGGACTCAGTCCGAACAACTGGGACTTCATTTATTGATACCGAAGAAGCCATAACCTGCTGCTGAGCACAAGGTCATTGATCCTCACTGATCCTGACTGGAACACTGCAACGATTTTCTCTCTGCTGGTTTATCTCCATTTACATGTTCGCTATAGCAATATTTTTGAAAGGGGGGCATTTATGTGTATTTGGGGGGGCGTTTGTTTTATAGGCTCTGCTATGTTGTTAAATCTAAGATTTGAAAAAAAGAACGAGGCAAAGTCCTTGTATGTGTAAATGTACTTGGCAATAAACCTAATTCTGAATTGATTCTGACCAGTGTACAGGCTGTTGTTTATAGAATTTTATTTTACTGAGCGATAAAGTGCTGCTTGAAAAAAAACCAGCTCCGCCACTGCTCAAAAGCATGAATGTTTTCCCAAGCATACACCATGAACGCTATGTTATTGACGTGGTTGCAGATTTACAAGAGGGGTGTTCCACTGCTCCCCACGGGACCCTTTTACAGAGCATTTGGCAACAGTTAAGAGTTATATTTCTAAGTGTTCACATATTTTATTTTATAACAATAATTAGAAAATGCTTTCTAATTGTTAAAACTAATCTGAAAAAAATGATAAAACACTAACGCTCTGGTCGGGACATGGACCAGCAGCACATTCCAACAAAGAGATAAAGCTGGTGGTCAAGCTCTGAATATCTTTAGTTCAGTCTATAAAGTAATAGTAAACAAAAACAAACATACTATGATTGTTTTATAAAGAGAGTACATTAAAACATGACAAGTCAAAAACTGAACAGTAAATCATGTTACAGCACATTCCTTGTTGCCACACTTTTTAATAAGGCTAAATGAACAGTACCAGCTCTAATGTACTAGAGCAGTGGTCTTCACTATTTTTTACGTGAGAGCCACATTGATTGGATAAAGTCAATAGGAGAGCCACTTTTACCGCAAAGTATGAAAAGCTACAACCAGTCATAAAAAGCATGTCATTCCACCCAGAACATACAATATGCAATGCAGCCAACCAATACATTCATTAAAAGAAACATTATCTTAATACTGGGATGATGTTGTCAAACTCTGCAAACAATATTTCTGCTGAAGCCAAAAAGCAGTGTTTCACAATGTTTGAGTCTGAGAAGGTTTTTATGCCCGAGCCAAAATCCATGCGTTCTCAAAAGATGCCTGAGTTAATCGTTCAGCTGTATTAGTTGTCCTGTGTACGAGCCTTTGTTGTCCAGAAACAGAAGAAGAAAGCTGTTGAATTTTGGATGCGTCGTTTGGAAATGCGGCTCCAAATGACTTCTCTTGAAACCAGAGCGGGTCTGTTTGCACATTAAGCACAAAGGGTCCGACTCGTGGAGGACAAATAAAAACTCAACTGTCCACTTTTCTTGAATTTTCCTTTGCTCGTCTTGTATGGCTCTCGTACCTTTCTTTCTTTAACGGAACCACCTGTTGTCTGTCTACAAACCACATCTCCAGCATCTTCCGCTCGATTCTGCTGTGGTTTGATGCTCCAAAGACAAATCTTAATGTTCCTCGTTTGTCACGCTTTGCTTCTGTCCACCTGGTGTGCAACTATTTTTTAATAAGAAATCGATCCATTTTACGTCCGTAGAAACACGTGCTAACTAGCATGTAATGGTGAAACGAGTCGACCCCCCCCTTCGTTTGAAGCAGGGGGTCCCTGCTCCATGCTACACCAGTTTGGGGGTCCTTGGCCTGAAAAATGTTGAAGACCCCTGTACTAGAGAGTCTCTGCATCCAAGTCTTTATTTTCCTTTCTATAATTTCACGTTACAGTAATGTATTCTTCGTCTTTTGTGATTTTTGGCAGCAACCTAACGATGAAATACTTCCAGACTCAAAGCTTCTTCCTCCTAAACTCAATACTCAGAACATCCAGATTGCTCAATCTCTCATTGTTGCCTCAGCGTAGAAAATCTCCGTTCACAAGAAGCAGTACTCACTAGGATGGTGACTGCTATTTTTCTGAGTTTAATGACCTCAAAAAACACTTCTTCATACAGCTCAATAAACAGTTTGGCGGTACTAGTCGGTTTCTGCATTCCAGTCTGTATTTTCCTTTCCAAAATTCAGCTGAACTGATGTAGTTCACGCCGCAAGTCATCAATTTTAAATCATACAATCGAGCAAATGAAAGCCGAGGTGATCCGATCGCACAAGTAATCAAAGAATGACTCCTCCCTGAACTCATTAATGTCTGAGCTAAAGATTCAACTAAATCAACCACCTTTGCACATCAGAGAGAAGTTTTATTTATGGTGTGTAACAAGATGCACAATGAATTCAAGATCTATCCGTGACGTGAAATAAACCTTTCCCCAGTGTGCTCTTGGGCTATCTCCTGCAGGACTCGCTTAAAGCTGCAGTTGGTAACGCTAAAAAAACTAACTTTTGTCATATTTTCTGTAACCCTGTAACCTGACAGTAGTGCATGAGACAGATTGTCTGTGAAATCAATCACAGTCCTCTGCCTGCCCCCATTGCTCCTAATGGCATTTGCAAGATTCCATGATTCTTAATTTTTTTCAGTTTTTACAAATATGACGTATAAAGTTATTTCTATTCCAACTTCAGCTTTAAGGGCAGTCAATCTATTTATTATGTTACGTTGAGCCATAAATTGACATGCCCATCGACATGGCAGGAGTTCTCTTGGTGCACCATTGCACATCTTTGTATAGTTAGCCATTTAGGCTGAACGTATGACCCACATGTGAACACATATAGTTTTTCTCGTAAGGAGAATAACTCTGCCTCAGGGACAGCTTTGACTATAACTACCACAACTACATTTAGACAGTGGGCATTGTAATTGATGTAAAAGGCATATTTCGCTTTGATTCACTTCTGGACCACGGAATGCTTACCACTCATGACGGGAGCACCGTTATATGCTTGGCTTACAAGATTGTTTTTGTATTCTAGACTATGACTTTTCAATGTGGATAATTTTCTCAGGGAGCCCTGCTGCGTCTAACCTCTCAGTAGATTCAAAATGGTGAAAACACTCCTAGATATATGCATTGAAATTGTACTTGAAATATATATGTATATATTTTTTACATCTTTTGTAATATTTTGTGTGGCAGTAAGTGATTCCCCTATTGTTTTTATATTTTCCCGATTTCCTCTAACCTGTTTATTATTTTCCTTGTTTAGGACATTTTCTAGTGTTGCATTAGTTGTTGCAGCTCTCTGATAGTCCCTCCATGTAATCATGTAATCATTGCCTGTGTGTGCCACAAACAAGTAGCCCTTCGTATTATTCAGTACCCTTGAAGTAGCTCTCAGTATCAAAAAGGTTGGTGACCCCTGATCTAGAGAGAGAGAGAGAGAGAGAGAGAGAGAGAGAGAGAGAGAGAGAGAGAGAGAGAGAGAGAGAGAGAGAGAGAGAGAGATACTATGGCAACTAAGAAACACCAATGGAATATAAAACCTCCTGGCGCAGGCCATACTTCACCTTAGATATCCATCTAATGTTAGCAGAATTGGTTTCAGGTACTCTGCTTTTTAAATGGAATTAACAACCAACTGCCCTGAAACTTGATTCTTACATTCCCCTGGGAATAGAGCTTGTCATAACTCAGGATTTGTGTTCCTGTTTTATTTTGTGGAGTTCACCTTCCTTGTGTCATGTCCTGTTGTCATGTTTACTTCCTGTCTTTGTATGGTTTCCCGCCATCGTCAGCGTCTGCCCCGCTCCTGATTGTTTCCACCTGTTCCCACTCACCTCTTGTATGTCTCCCTTTGTCTTGGGCCAGTGACGTCACCCGCTGCAGGTTCCTCTTCTTCTGTCTCGGTTCCTGCTGCCGGGCAGCGGCAGACTCCCGTTCCTGCTGCCGGACCTCCGCAGACAGCGTTCTCCTGGACCCTCGAGACCCCAGTCCCTGCGTTCACCTGGTCCCTCGAAACCCTGTCCCTGCGTACTCCTGGCCCCTCGAGACCCTAGTCCCTGCGTTTCCCCGGCCCCTCGAGACCCCAGTTCCTGCATTTCCCTCGACCCTCAAGACCCCAGTTCCCATGTTCCCCTTGACTCCCAAGACCCCCATGTTCCCCCTCACTCTCGAGATCCCTGTGTTCCCCCCGACAATCGAGACCCCAGTGACTACGGCCCGGCCTCCTGAGTGGTTCCGCCAGCCATCAGCCCGGCCTCCTGAGCGGCTCCACCGGCCTTCAGCCCGACCTCCTGAGCGGCTCCTCCGGACCTCAGCCCGGCCTCCCGAGCGACTTCGCCGGCTTGCAGCCCGGCCTTTCCACCGGCCTCCTGAGTGGCTCCGCCGACCTCCTGCGCGGCTCCACCGGCTTCCTCAGTGGCTCCAGCCCAGCCTCCTGAGCGATTCTGCCCGCCTCCAGTCCGGTCTGTCCGCCGGCCTCCCGGGTGGCTCCGCCGGCTTACAGCAGGGTCTTTTCGCCGGCCTACTGAGCCATGTTGGCCCCTAGATATTGTTGTTGTGTTCTTGTGACTGTATCTTGTTCTCAGGTTTCTTTTGGAAAAGAGATCTTGACTCAATGACTGCCTGATTAAATAAAGATTACATAAAAACAAAAAAAACATCATTACTTTTGTGTATGTAATACATTAAGGTTTGAGATGAGAGAATCAAATTTACATGACCAAAACAAATTATGAAATAGTTATTAATGACAATAAGTTATAAACCATCTTCTTAATTTTCATGGCAGTGTCAACCAGCCATAAACATGATGTGCCTCTTCCTTTTATCCTGCACTGCTCCCTCCCTTTGCTTTCAGTGTGGTCCAGTCTGTTCTCAGCAGTGGATCTTATCATTGAAACAGGATAGCTGAAACCTAGAACTCCCTGACAGATGATGAAGGTCAAGGGCTGATGGTTCCCATGTGAAAGTGGTGCTCCTGTTAGTTAGCTGACGCTCTGTTAGTGATCCTAACAGAGTGTCAGTGTCTCTGCCACCAGCAGCAGCTCTGGCAGATGCCGGGGGTCGTGGCCGTCTGCGCCTTGCTAAAGGTGACCTGCATGTGACCTGCATGTGACCTGCATGTGACCTGCGGAATCCCTGAGGCTGCTGGAAGACTTCACATCCATCACACCACAGCCACCTATTTCATTTTTAGCATCGTTACATAAGCAGACTGGGGACAGGTGTTTTTCACTTTTTTGTTGTTGCAGTTTTTAAAGCTTTTTATGTTTCTAATAATTTTTTACAATCAGGCATAAAACCCACCACTGTTCTCTATATTACTATTAACAATAATATTGAAGAATAATTTCTCACAAAACAGGCAAAAATGTCCGGCCATTTAAAGTGATCATACATGGTTTCTTTTTATATTTTTAATGAAATGTGGCCAAAGTTTGTAGAAGACCATACACCACAGAATATAACACACTGAAGAAAAGGCCTGAACTTTGAACTAAAAGTTGATGTAGTCACGATTACTATTTCCACCAGATTTAAAAGTCACACATAGTTAAAGGTTAAAAACAACCCCTTAATATCACCAAAAAGGACTTCAGTGTCCTCGGTAGTATCTATGTGTTATACAGTATCCTCATCTGAGGTTTTGATGATGGTGGGGGAGAGCACCGTCTATTTCTGCAGATCAGACAATACTTGCTGAATCACTGGTATTGATGAACCGGCCCTCAGCTCCATGCCATCTTTATTGCACCTTTAACAGAGCAGGCTGTCCAGGTCAGCAGCAGCAGATGTTCCGAGCTGCCTGTTAGTCCAGATGGAGACACTAGATCTCCTGGAAAAAAGAGTCACAATCCTCCTTCACTGTGTTCTGATTACAACAATAACTCACTCCACTTCCACTATCAATTATGCAAGTGCATTATTACAGCATGTGCTGTATTTTTGTATATTTCCAGCTTGTTTAGTTTGTACGCATTTGGTGGTCGCAGTAGGCTTCACAGCTGCTAGTGTGCACACATTAAAAACTGTAATGAATGTAAGTCATACATTGAATTATTTTCCATCCAATTTATATAAATGAGAGAAGAATAGATAACAGAAACACCTTTCTGTATAAGGCAATACAGCCAGACCATAGTCTGAGGTAAGCCCTCCAAGTAGTAAGATGTTAACTTTAATGTCATGCATTGGCCAGGAATCAAACCCAGGCCAACTGATTGGAAGGCAGCAATGCTCGCCATTATATCACCAAGACGGTTGAATGTAGAAGAATAGCTTCTCACAATATATGTTGAGTGAGGTTAAATCCCGGACAAACCCTGACAAGAAACCTGGGGAAATTAGCTCTTTATAAAAAAAACAGAAATAGACAACTCTTCCCCGCTTAGCGTTTCCAAGTGGTATTATTGTTGGTGCTGCTGTCGGATCACTTTCTGTTTTTCTCGGAGCTACCAACGACACAGGACACGCTGCATTTGTTTCCAAACAATCTGTGCAACGGAGATGTTGATAATCACTGACTACTTATTTAATCTTTTAAACTAAATATCTATAATGGTATATAATAGTATCTATAATAGTCCCAAAATTCTGGAAAAACTGCCCTGCATCTCAAAAAACCTCAACTCTTTAGTCCAGTTGAAATGTTATTCAACCAAATATTCCACTCTGAGCCCATATCAATCTGAATGTCCTGCTGGACACCGAAAAGCCTTTTTGACATTTTCCTGGATTCATCCAAACTTTCTCTTTTTCAACACATAATTTCTGTCAAATGTTGTATTTGTACTATGTTGTTTATCCTGTACACACGACATCTATTGCACGTCTGTCCGTCCTGGGAGAGGGATCCCTCCTCAGTTGCTCTCCCTGAGGTTTCTTCCATTTTTCCCCCTTTAATTGTGGGGTTTCTTTTAGGAAGTATTTCCTTGTGCGCTGCGTGGGTCTAAGGACAGAGGATGTCGTATCCTGTACAGTCTGTAAAGCACACTGAGACAAATGTAGAATTTGTGATATTGGGCTATACAAATAAATTTGATTTGATTTGAATTCAGAACACAACATAGAACAAGTTCCGCTACTGCCCTTGTCTTAAATGACATGTTGTCCTCAGTAGACAATAAGATGCATCGTGCAGTTCTTTTTGTCGACCTGTCAAAGGCTTTAAACAATGTTGATCACCTCATACTGCTACATAGACTATCAGATATTGGCACGGACTCAAACACTTCGAGTCGGTTTAGCAACTACCTTTCAGACAGACAGCAACGTTCAAAAGTGTACAATCTTAAATCTGAGTTTCTTCCAGTGACTAACGGCATTCCACAAGGTTCCATCCCAGGTTTGGTATTATTCACCATTCATATTAAAAACATTGGTATGTCCTCAATACATGTAATTGACATTTGTATTCAGACGATACTATTTTCTACAGTTCGGCACACTCTATACCAGATACATTTGCGCAGCTCTGTTTTTGTTTTTACTTTTTCCCACAAGCAAACAACATACAACTTATCTGCTAAATGGCGCAGAGTAAAAAAGAAACGCTGGCATTATTCTGTTGAGTATCTCAATTTTGGATTTATGCCTTCCCCCATCAATGCACAACTTCTGCTAATTGTGCAAAAAGGTTTTCTCAAATGGGGCCATGAAACCCTCACGTCTCCACGAGCACCTTATCAAGATTCACCCGGAGAAAGCAGACAAGGAGCGTCCCTTCTTCCAGGCCCTTAAAGAGAAGCATGGTAGGAGCACCATCAGCAGTCTCTTTTCTAGGATAATAATAATAATAATAATAATAATAATAATAATAATAATAATAATAATAATAATAATAATAATAATAATAATAATAATAATAATAATAATAATAATAATAATAAATTGTATTCATAAAGCCTTTCAAAGCTAAAAGCAATCTCAAGGCACTAAAATGCAGGCCAACAACAAAAATAACAACAACAGACATAAGATTTTACGGAAAGGCTTTTGTGAAAAGAAAGGTTTTTAGGCTCTTCTTGAAGGAGTCGGTGGCCTGTGGAGCCCTCAGGTGTTCTGGGAGGGAATTCCACAGGTGAAGAGCGGCTGAGCAGAAGGCCCGATCGCCCATGGCGCGGAGCTTGGTCCTGAGGGGGTAGAGCAAAGTTTTTTTAGAGGAGTGTAGGTTGTGTGTAGAGGTTTGTTGGGGGAGGAGTTCCTTGAGGTATGGAGGAGCATTTCCATGTATGCACTGATGGTTCAGTAGTATTTTGTATTCGATCCTGAATGCGACAGGATAGTGGAGGGAGTGGAGAATGGGTGTGATGTGGTTATATTTTCGCACCCATATCAGGATCCTAGTGGATGACCGCCTCCTTATTTACATTGACCACCTGAGGATGGTTAAGGCGGACATGGAGATCCGCTTTATGGACCTCCTGGACCTGGATGTTCCCGTCTGGGTGGTGCAGCCCTTTCAGGCAGACGTGATCAAATGCGAGCCCGCTAACAAGGAGCATCTTATCGACATTCAGTGCGACGATGAGGCCCAGGCTACTTTCCTCACCTCTGGCTGGGGCAGCATGTGGGTCAAATATGCCAAGCGTTACCCGGCTCTCTGCGAGAAGATCAAGCTGCTTTCCTTTCCAACAACGTATGTAGCTGAACAGGGGTTCAGCTAGGTCCTCCACATGCAGTCAGTGTACCAGAATCTCTTGGACTTAATGGCCTCCGGCACACTACGGCTGAAACTAACTTCTCTGCAACCCGCAGTAAAGAAACTGGCAGAGAAACACCAAGTGCAGGCTCACACTAACTATGAAAGCAAGTTAGCTTTGTTATTTTTAAAGTTAAACTCCTATTTCAACCTTAAACATCTAGATGATGTCTATTACTCAGCTCTTAGATTTATTATTGACGCACCCATCATTGTGTCCTGTATCAGAAGGTGGGCTGGCCCTCTCTGTCAGGCTAGATCAGCACTTTTATGTATTCATTTAAAGGACAACTTATAAAATTGCCACCTTATTTATTGTCACACCTGTGCCTAAGACATCATACTTATTACACCCGCTCTCAGGACTATATGTTCCTGCAGTAAATACCAATCTGGGAAAGACCATTATTTTTCCCCATTTGTCTGGTGTAATTCATTTGTCATTTATATGAAACAGTAGGTTATTGATTATAGCACAAAGCCTTCCTGCTCAACTGAAAATAAAAGGGGCCAGCATTGAAACATCATCTAGCCGTCAGTTTTTGAACAGTCATTCCCATTCAAATCAACATAGCAGGATGGTCAGAGTGGCGAACATTTTCTATGTGTACCGTTGCTGTTGCAAAGCAATGTGACTTATGTAGCGGGCCAACAGTGCTGAGTGCTTTTTTGATTTGAACAGTTGAATATCTGTTCTACTCTCATTCTATTGCTTTGGTTTTTTGCTAAAAATGAAATTTGAGCATTTCCTATGACACTCAAAACAATTCCTGACTATCCAGAGGATTCATTCACTCCACAATGTATTTTTCTATTAACAACCCTTCAGTACACAATCATCTGAATATTGAACAGAAAATACATTTATTTTCCATTTCAATGGCTGGTGTGCACAATGTAGCGCAACAAGCATACCAACTTATTTTCAGAGAAAAAATGTTTACGCAGAAATGCTGACAAATTAATTTTGAGCTCTAAAATGGCACAAAAACAAGATCTGATTAACTGAATCTGACATTTGGAGTGAGTAAATCGTTTCCTCGATGCTAGAAAACTTGTAATTACATTACATTACATTTAGCTGACGCTTTTGTCCAAAGCGACTTACAATAAGTGCAACGATCATGAGGATACAACTTTTTTTCTTCTTGTACATTAGCTTCAAATAGGTGTAATCATTTAGGTGCAGAAAAATAGCTTCAAATTAACCAAACCAATGTAAGTGCAACATACAGAATCTTTTATTTATTTTTCTTATTATTATTGGCCAAGGTGCTTTCAAAACAGGTGGGATTTCAGTCTGTGACAGAAGATGTGAAGACTGTCTGCTGGCTTGATAATAATGGGGAGGTCGTTCCACCATTTTGGAGCCAGGATAGCAAACAGGCGGGTTTATTTGAGGGGAATCTGTCTCCCACTCGCAGTGAGGGAGCAGCGAGCCGATTGGCCGATGCAGAGCGATGTTTCATGCTTTCCTCGTCAGACCCAAACACAGATTCAGAATACATACTTGCAGATTCCTGTACACATTCACAAATCTCAGTCCGCATTTGTAGATTGAGATACTCGCACAACCCTCCACACTCATTTGCATATAGTTCTGCTACAATAATGGCCCCATAGGAGTCATCCTTTTTAATTAATACTTCCAAGACCTCCCATACCACTGAAAACACCATGCTCCTGTCCTCAGGGATGTAGTAGTTTCACTAACCTGAGGTGCACTTTACAATTTACAGTTTGACAAAATTAGCAGGTTATGAGGACCAATTGCGTCTACGTAAGAGCATCTCATTTTTCTTAGCATTTCCCTCCTGCACCAGTTGCTATGTGTCTTACGTAAGTAGAGTTAACAAGAGACCAGTATGTGTGTGTGCGTGTTTGTGTGTTTGTATTACAAATATTATGTGCTTAGATTTCTGTGGAGAGCTGGGCAGGAGATGTCCTTGTAATGACTTTAATAAGGGATAAAGCCCTGTGGCCTATCCATTATACACACACACACACACACACACACACACACACACACACACACACACACACACGCACACCAGATGTGATGTATATGTGGAAGAGAGGGTGGCCTTTAGTGCTATAATTTATCTTAAATCTCTCTCTCTTACTTTGTGTCTCTATCTCCTCCTTTATTCTGCCCTCTGTCCTTCTACGTATCTCTTGCACTCTCTATTTTTGGGTGTCTGTTCTTTGTTTAATCCTTTGAGTATTAATGACCTGAAGATACTTTATTCTGTTTATTTTTTACAAAACACCAATCCCTCAATACCAATTCCTTCACTTTTTAAAACCCTTCACACAGTAAACCCAACTGAACCACCACCAACATTTTGTAAAAACTGTTACATTAATTTTCAAAACACAAAATGACTGTAGATTAGTATCCTATTTTCAATGTGATTACATTACAGGTGAAGGGAACACTAAAACCTCTTTTATGTTTCTCAATGTATCACAAACCACCTGAAATCACTATCAATTATGTGATGTAAGGTGACCTTGAGTGCCATGAAAGGCACAATTAAAAAAAAAGGTATTGTGATTTATATTTTTTATTTTTTTGAAGCAAATAAAATCTGGCTTTTAAAATGCAGCTTTATGGTATTTTAATCATAGTTTGATTGTGGACTTCAGAAACCCATGATATAGCGAAGTCACAGGGACACAAACAGACAGAGTGACACATTTAGAGAGCGCTCCTGGTGATGGTCTGCTATATTTTGTAATATTACGACCAGTGCATTAGCAGTGGTTTGTGATGTGAAACGTGTGGTTAGACTTAAACTCTTACTGGGTGACTTTGGAACGCTACTGTGGTACCATGAAGTCAGAATAACCTGCCAGAAAGATGCTCTCATGCCACTTAATGGGCCATAGCGGCCTCTATTTGTGTGTGCGCGCGTGTGTGTGTGTGTGTGTGTGTGTGTGTGTGTGTGTGTGTGTGTGTGTGTGTGTGTGTGTGTGTGAGAGGATAGGGCTGTTGAGGGTTGCTGACTCGTGGGCTTTTGTGGTGAAGGCACATTAGTAAATTGGGGGAAAGCATTAGTGAGCAGTTAGAACTTAACAGTGGGATTTAAAACAGTGCTGGATCTGCGGTCTGCTTCCATTAACATGACTGAATTGGAAGAGATAAGTTATATAGTTGGTTTGAGATTTTGTGTGTGTGTGTGTGTGTGTGTGTGCGTTATGGGACATTGGAGACTATGATATTTGTATATGTGTGTGTGTTCTGGTAAGGAATTGGGAGGACTGTAGACATAAACATAACATGCTGTCTCGTTCTAACCTATAATGGCAGGATAAAATGCCTTGTATTGATGACTTAAAAGATAACATGACCACAGATAATCAGGTTGTCTAGGATTGGTTTACGCCTCCCTCTGCACTTTGGTCAAATTAGGCAAAAAAAAAAGATCCATTTAAATTAAGCAAAAGCTGCTAGCTAATATATTTGAAAATCAGCAAGAAACTGAATACATTAATGGTTAAAATGAGGTAGTAGTTTTCCATTAATGTGTTGAGATAAGGGGGAAAATCCATTAGATAAGTGGAAGATTTTGTTGTTTTTATCGTAAAAATAACTGAGTGCATCAGGTTTGAGGAAATTGTTGTTTCCAAGACATCGGATCCAGGCCGTGCCGTCATATGGCATACACTGTAATCACTTGGCTACCAAGGCGCTCCCAATGGAAGTTTTGTTGATCTTTTGCTAACACACCATTCTTTCATGCTTGTCGCATTCCAGGGTGACATATGTGTAGGGAAGGCTCCAAGCATGGAGTAACAGATTAATGGACAATGGATTTAAGATGATTGTAAATTGCAAAACAGCAACAACGCCACCTAGGTTAATGAGTCTAGGGCTCAGGTGCAGGAGATTAGTAATTAATGTTCAGTTTGCAGGAGTCAAAGGCAGAATAGCACAAAAATATGTTTGTTTGAAAATGAAAATATACTAAAACATGCAATAAAAAATATAAATAATTAAAACCAATCATAGACATGCAAACATAGCAGATAGCAGGGACAGCTAACCAATTTTGTGGGGCAATGTAGCCTCTTTAAGGGGTTGCTGTGCCACCAAGCACTGGGGCAACAAATCAATGGATATGTAGTTTAATGTTATGCATGTTTCTGTTATAGTTAGATCGCGAGGGAAGTTCTGTGTACGATTGGTGATGTGTAGTGTACATACAAAGGATGTGGAGCGATAGGTGTCACGGTTCTGGCTTTGTGTTTCCTGTTTTATTTTTGTAAAGTTCACTCCCCTTGTGTCATGTCTAGTTGTACTTCCCTGTGATTGTTGATTTGATCCTCCTGTCTCCATTCACCCTGCCCTTGTGTCTTAGTCTTTTTCCCCCAGCTGTGTCTCGTTCCCTCGTTTAGTGTCTGTGTATATATCCCTGTCTGTCCCAGTGTTCTTCGTCGGATTGTCTTTCATGTTACCCCCATGTTGGCTCGTGCGTCGTTCGTGGTTCCTCGTGTCTTACCTGGTTGGTGTTTTTTCAGTTATACGTGTTGCCTTGTTTTGTTTGTATTGTGTAAGCTTTATTAAATAAAGCTCTCTTTTTGTTAAGTATCTGGGTTTCTGCATTTGGGTCCTCCTCTGTCCTTAAATTGTGACAATAGGATATAAAAAGTTGACATATTGACTCCCATCAGTCTGGATTCAAGGCAAGGCCCCTCAATTGAGACAGCCCTCCATGCAGTGACGGAGGTAGAGCACACTCCTCCGACCATTAGTGGTTGGATGACTCTGCAGTCTCTCTGTTTGCATTCTACCTAATGGTTCCATCCACTCAGCCTGTTAACAGGCCTTCCTCAAGACTTCAGTCCTGGACCCCCTCCTCTTCTCCCTCTACACAAGGACTTGGTGCTGCCATACACTTGCATGGCTTCTCCTACTACTGCCATGCTGATGATATCCAGCTATAGGTAGAGACCCGCATCACTGCTTATCCCACAGATAGCTTGGAAATGACTAAAGTTCAGCATGGACAAGACTGGGCCTGTGTTCCATTAAGAGAGAGGATGACCATAGCAAAACCTTTCCCATCAATGTTTACAACACTGTGGTGATGTCAACTCAAACAGCGAGAATGTGGGAGTGATCATAGATGATCAACTCCTGTTCTCTGTGTAGTAAGGATAGCTAGTCCATCTTAAATGTCAGTACACTGTTTGGACATTCCCTGTGTTGTTTGAGACCGAAAAAAAGAAAAAAAAAAAGAAAAAGAAAAAGGTATGTAGGGTATACAGCATTTGGTACTATATCTGCTTCAGTCCCCTATCTGACAGGATGTTTTTTTATGGATAGGTGAATCCTTCCTACCCTTACCCTACTCCTACACTTTCGGGCAAAGTGAGTAATATAGTATGTCATCATAATCTTAAGGCCCTGTCACATATATCTGTATGGCAGAAACGTATGCTGGCGAATATGAAAATTTGTCAAAGTCCAAATACGTCCAACTTTTCATCACATTGGAAAAGTGAACGTATACAGATATGCATGTCTAACCTATTCATATCATATCACTTACTTATACAAAATATATCAGACGAATGCATAACGTATACAAAAATATGGCGTATACAAAATATCGGCTATACGCTAGTTTACGTTGATATAAGGTAAGGTATAATTAGTATTTGTTAAGAGCACACAGTGTTGCGCTGGGGTGCTTTGTTGAACGCTGATGTTTTGAGCATGTTCAAAATTACCGGACGTACCCGACGTGTGCTTCATAAGATATGCAGACGTTACGTTAGACATATGTGAATACGGAATACGTACGTGAATACTTAACTGCGTAAATACAGTACGTGAATACAGTACGTGAATACTTATGTAAATATAGTACGTACATACCTACGTGAATACTTACCTACGTGAATACGGTAGAGGTACGTTAGATATAGGCTACGTCGGCTGACGGTGAACCTTATAGCCAATTTATTGATAACGAGTGGATAACCTTTGGATAACCTATTCGTAACCTATGTTAAACTTATCCCTGACGACGGAGTAACTTATTAAACGGGTTTCTACAGTACAGCTAGCGTTCAGCTAATGTTTTGGGAGCTTATTGGGGTTTAAATATAGTATATAGGGTCCCTGTGAGTAGCTCATCCTCACTTCTTCACAGCATGTCTTGATGAATACATCAACCCATCATCAGAGAGCATGGAGGATGCTGAGAGGCTGTGACAAGAGTACATTCTAGCCGTTCTCCAGCATCAGCATGACGTGAACCAAATGGCACTTTTCCAGCTCCGTTGGCCAGACACTCTGATACGTTTTGTATAAGTAAGTGATACGCTATCAATAGGTTTGACATACGTATAATCATTTGTTTTGTATACGTCAGTTACAACACCGCTGTGGAAAAGTTGGACGTATTTGGACTCTGACAAATTTTGAGCTACTTTTCATATACGCTGGCATGTTTCTGTCACAGGGCCGTATGTCTGCCGTGTTCGGCATATCGTCACAACTTACCCTTCATTTATATCAACCTACTGCCGATGTTTCATATACACCAGCATACGTTTCTGCCTTACGGATATGTGTGACAGGGCCTTTATCATTTATTGAAAAACCATTACTGCTATAGTCAGTGTGGTTTACCTCTGATTGATTACATGTTTATTATAGAATGGATCAATAGTACTACATCAGTCATATATGGGAATGGCGGTTGTACATTTTTATTATTATTATTTATAATAATGTTTTGATACTGTTTATATGGAGTCAGGGAATCCTATTGCATGAATGCCAAGAGGCTTCTTATTTAACCTTGATCAGAATAAAATTAACAGGGTAATATTTAGAATTTCAAGAAAATTGTTTGGCACAAAATAATAGATGACAAATACTGTGAAATAAAAATGATTTCATGACAAAGATGATGCTGGGCAAAACCGGACATAATAATCCCATGCATTTCAACAAACACTATATAAAAGCTTTTGATGAGATTTATTCTTAAAATGTGTTTAATTGATCTAGTTCATTCATCTGGTTATTCCATTTTATTGATCTGTATTTGAACTGTGTTCTCCTTGATCCACAGCCGAACCCTCATCCAGCATAATGTTCTATGTCCCTGAAACCGCTGTCCAATTGCTCGGGGTGCCTCATCATGGGCAGCCCCATCGCTCTGACATCTCTCCATTAATACTGTATGTGTGCAATGTGTCAAAATAACAACAGTCAAAATTGAATTTTCACCTCAAGGGTTTAATAAAGTATAACAAATAAAATAAAATTATTTTTTGTCAGCAGAGACACCAGCATTTTACTGTTATTTTAAAGTGCATCTACTGTGATTTTAACAGTATATTGGATTACATTATATTGCAGTAGGATAACTGTGGGTTTTACAGTATATGCCAGATTGTTACTGTTTATTTAAAAAAAGGGTTACTTTTACATTTAATTTCCCACAAATAAAAAATTAAAGTA
The DNA here is from genome assembly GCF_900634415.1 of Cottoperca gobio. Taxonomy (NCBI): domain Eukaryota; kingdom Metazoa; phylum Chordata; class Actinopteri; order Perciformes; family Bovichtidae; genus Cottoperca; species Cottoperca gobio. Next base: position 3,189,031 of record NC_041360.1, read on the forward strand.
GAAAACACAAGAGAATACACGCTCAATAAAATATTGCTGTAGTTTATTACAAGTCCTCAATCATTTGTAGAGCTGACTTTGTAAAACGTAGAATATTTGGAACATTAGCATAACCTTAGAATACTGTAGCTTTATGAACCGTGTAACAGAATGGCATCATAGTCTAGCTTGGAAAGTATTTTGCACCTGTGAATGTTATTGATAGTGGAAGTGAAAAGCAGAAAGAGCGCCAACAGTAAGAGGACTTGACTGCAGGCTGGTTTCCTCTTTTCCCGATGAGGAGTGTAACTGTAGCCATTAGATTGTTTTCTATAATTATAATTTGTTACAGTTTCCAAGATAACCTCATGATTTACAATGTATTTAAGTTGCATTTGTTGTTCACATTATTTCATTTAGTAAACACAAGTTTTATTGTGAAGTCTCGGCGGAAGTCTCGTTTGGTTGCTCCCGTGTAAATAAGACTCAACACCTGTGACCAAACGGTAAGCACGGACACTTAATAGCTCCGGAGGAAAAGTTTGGCCCGGTCACAAAATACTTCAGTGCGGTTCCAACGACACCACAAGACTTTCTCATGTTGTAGCATGCAGCCAACGAAGTATAGTTGTTTGTATTGTCCTGGTATTTACGTTGGTATGAGGTTATGCTACATTGTTTTGTTTATGTTTAGTTTTCACGGTGGATCTGGAGGAGAGAAGGCTCCAAATAAACCCGTTAAAAGCAAGCCACTTGTGTCTGCCTGTGCTTCGAGAGAGTTACAATGAGTGAGTGCCTGTTAAACAAACAAAGAACAAAAAAATGTAACACAATGTCAATGGTAAAATGGAATACACAATAAAATGTGTTGGATCTGGTTTTCACTGGAGACACTTTGGCGATTCCAGGTCTTTCTTTCTTTTGAGCTAGCTAGAGGTTGTTTTGACAATTTTACCTGACCACTACAATCAGCAGCGGTTATCACGCTGTCATGCTGCACTGGGTCACTCTGACCACATCATGGTCCACCTGATTCCTGCATACAGGCAGAAGTCAAAGCTCTGCAAACTTGTCGTGAGGATAACTCGGACAGGTAAGGTTGCAAAAGGAAGAGGTGTTCAGGAAAGGGGACAAGGACAGGTTTAGCAAGGCGGTGAGAGATGCTA